>NC_081444.1:14757181-14767566 GCF_007210705.1 Tigriopus californicus | reverse complement strand
GAGTGAGGTAAAAAATCAATGATGGCTATTATGACGACGGAGCCAAAATATCCCCATCATCAAATGCTTGGCCATACGAGAGCGCTGCTTTCCGACTCCGTTACAACAAACAATTTCGAAAGGTTTGCTAATGGTTTCGTTTNATCCGTAAGTTAGCCTCAAAATGTAACCCTGATTTTCCTCTCGTCAAACCAGTGGAAAACTTACTTTCTGCTAAAGTTTAGTAAAAGTTTCGTAAAAGTGAAAAAGAAAAAAAGAAAATAACCCTTAATTAGCCCTCGAGCCCTCATATTATTTTAACCTTGTACCTTCGTATATTAGAAATTTGTTTCACGTCATATTTACTAAACATTAGAAAATCCCATATGTCGTTCTTTTTGCATTTTTCAGTATCGGTTCAAGCCCTGCTTTTGATATTTGTTGGGTAATATACTTTTAAAAACCTCTTTGAATGAATAAGCTGAATAATTAGCTTTTTTCATCCTTCTAATAACATGTGCCTTTAGGCATATTTCTATACAATTGTCATTTACAAGTTTGACTTCTTAAGTCCAATTAAGAGCAACAATTGTTTGGCAAGTATTTTTCAAATATTAGAGGAAACGAATTTGTTCTTCTTGGTCCCTTGATTTCAAAATTCAGTTTCAGTCCACCGTGTTCAGTCTATCTTTCTGGATCCGTTGAATGAATGGTTACCATGGCAGAAGCATTATGATCAAAGCCCAAGAAAATATACACCAGATAATTTGCCAAGTTTTCCAGATGTTTGGAGAAGCACATCCAAAGTGTCCCTTTGAGACTAAAAACTTTATTGCATTGGGCCTTAGAATCTTTGTGCATCATGGTCAAGTGGAAAGAAGCTGCCCAAGACAAGTGGGCAAACTTGGGCTGAAAGTGCGTTTGACAGCGAGAGTTTGTTCAAGCAGATAGTTTTATGAAGTGATTAAATGAAAAGTGCTCGGTTTGATGAAGCAGCAATATCTTACAAGGGGATGCGAATAGCGTTGTCGAATGTCCAGCCTAACCAGGCCCCGAACACTTACCAGCTCTTGTGGTTTGGGATGCACACTTGTCGTGGTTCTGGACATCATGTGATGATAACAGCCAAAGAAATGGGCGAAATTGTTATGGGCTTGCCCCTTTTTTATCTTTTAAACTATGTTTGCCCAAGGTTCTTTCAATGTAGAAATGATTCGCTTTGAAGGAGCTTTTGGGATAGTCGACAACAGTTGCGAGTCTCATCCTCTTTTGAGTGATTCGTGGATGAAGCTATGATTATTGCAGTTATTGTATTACCACAATTTCGTATATCACTCATTTGAAAGACTCATTTTATTCTGCTTTATGTTCTTAGGAGGCAATCGAGAAGACCAAATGGGATGTAAGCTCGTGTCGTGCATAGTACAAGCAATATGATTAGAAAAAGAAATTTTGCCTTTCATCAACTTTGATATCGCAGTGCTCGTGTTCCACTCTGTTCCATTATTAGCATATTGCCATATAATTTAGTGGTTTGTTTCTTGTGTTCCTGTCAATGCCCCAAATCAAGGCCGAAAACGGTATGCTAATGAAAAGTGGTGAATAATTAGGCCTTGGTGCACATCCATAAGGGCTATCAGAAGACATTACTATTCTCACTTTCAAAACATTCATAATTTTATCGTTATCATCTTTTTAATGTTTTACTTTACCAACAAGTCGCTAAAATAACTCATCATCATTACGTAGTTAGCAAATCAATATCAACTCAACCCGTTGCAAAGACCATCAACACCATTGATCCAAGAAGGCTGAGTGCGCCTGAGGCTTTTTTCGTTTTCAGAAAAGGATGTTTCATTTCAAATATCTGCAGGGCAAGATGAAAACCTTAAGGCGGGTAGACATTAGGAGGATTAAAGTTTTGGTTTCCGAGCATTAGGTCTCTCATTTTTCATATCCGCCCCCGTTTGGCTTGGTTTGAACCCACCAATTTTTCACTTAATAAATCTTGATCGTACTCGTAGAAAGTCAAGAGAAACACCAAGCGACTGTTTGATATCGTGTCGACAACCTGGCATGATTCTGGTCCTGACGTCAACTTAGCACGTAAGAGTGGATCACATGCCAGAGATGGAATTTTGAATGGCATTGTCTCTCACTCTTACGTGGTGGCCTTCTGATTCCAACCAGGACGAGCGAGTGTGACCTCACCCTAATCCTATCTAGGGCTCTTGAAGGGTTTCTTGGGGCTGTTGTATGTCCAATATAGATAAATCGGGAGCTCTTTAAAAGAGACCTTGTCAACTTGCCCCGGGTTAGTTAGATTTCGTGCGCCAAAACTAAGACATCCCTTGTTTCACCCATCCATCTAGACTTGCATTCAAATTCAAGATGGCGCCTAGCATGAAGATCTTCAAGAAGAGTTCTCCCAATGGTGAGCATGACTCATTTACTACATTCCACGTCAGCTTTGAAAAAAAGGCTACATGGTTGGTGGGAAAAAGCTCCTAACGATGTGCCAAGTTCAAGGGTTAAACTTGTGGAATTCCTTCAACGGAAATCCTTGCGCCGCCCAGTAAAGCTTTGGCAAAGATCATTATAGCCAGGAAATCCAAAGTTTGAAGGGATCCTGGGATCCAGCCATGACACATCGTTTGTCACGGAGACGGAAGATTTGATCGGCTTTGGAATCGCTCTAGGTCGACTCTATCTCTTTCTGGGGAAACGGGAATACGTCTCTTGTGATGGAGTCATCGAGGATATCAAGGGTGTGGCCAATCTGCCCGAGTTCAAGGACTTCTTGAAAGGTAGGTTCACTCATCCGAGGATCAAAACATGAATCATGACCTCCATCGCTTGAATGGCAACAGCAGAGTGCTTCGTCGGCCGGCGCTCTATATATAAACTTGCTTGAACTTGCGTTTTGAACAAAGATATTGAAGGTACCATGTACAGTATTTTCAGGAAGGTGCTTGTGTGGGTTTAAGTTTGCTGCAGCCGTATTCTCATTAGGGCAATTTGCTTTCTGCGTCTCATGAAATTGGTTCAAGTGACACGAAATGTCATGAGGCAAATTTCACCTTTCCAAAGGACACGCAACTTAAGGATCGTGAAAATGATATCCGAGAACTGGGAATGAGTGAATCCCGTCCAAATAGGCATCAATCAAAGTTGGTGCATTTTCAAGATCACTCACGCACAAATGTTGAACGACTTTCTTTTTGATGAGAATTGTTATGAGAACATTGCCAAAGATTTGCAAGCGAGGTGAATACGGTAATCCTAATCTGTGGCAAAAAGAAAGGCGGCAAATCCTCCGGATGTCCTTGAAAAGTTGGAACATGCATATTGCAGAACGGTGGAAATTAACGCATTATAACTAAGTTTTCCTAGCTTCTCTCCTAAGGGACGGCATTTTTCGTCAAAAAAAAAGAATGGCATTTTTGGTTGGAAAGTCTCTTCACTTTAATTGGAGATGGTTGGAATTACAAGGGCTTAAGTGGGTATTTGACTTTAGTATAACTGCTTTTTATTGCAAGAAGCGCGAGTGGTATCCTTTTTCCTCTTCAAACCAGAGATTTATTACCGATCGAGATGTTCACAATCGTTGAGACCCAAAATTTCCTGACTCGTGAACGACAAACAAGTCCTAAAGGAGAGCTAATGGATTTCGTTTTCCTTTCCAAAATTAGACCATACTTCTTCATGAATGAATAAACGCTTAAAAAGCAGCTTCCATTCTAAGAGCACACATGCTCTCAATTGCCATTTTTCATCACACAGCTCACGACAATCTATTTCTACTTACCAAACTGAAAAATTTTTTTTTGACAGACCAGCGTAAGATTTAAGATTGCAGCTTTCAATTTCCCGTTGGTCAATCAGCCTGTCAGTCTGGCTCCTTGGCCAGTCAATCAGCTGGTCCATTTCCTTAAGCCACGTGGAAAGCCCTGCGATTGATGGAATTGGAACCAATTTCGTTGGACAATGTCTCAATCTCAGAGTCAAAGTCGAGCGAATCAAATAGCTACTGAACTCATCTCGGACTAGATTGGATCCTTGTAATATCAAACAAGTCTTTAATGCACACTTCAAAGCGATCGCTTCACGAGCAAACTCGTTCCAGCATAAGTTTGTCGAGCAAACGAACGAGGATCTAACAAATCTCCCCGGCCAAAAATAGTCCGGCTTTATTCTTTTGTTGGCCACGAAAAGTGAAACATTGGGTAAGATGTCACATCGAGATCCAGAAGTCTTCATGCAATGTGTAAAGACCCGTGATAAAGTCATCTCCCTCAGGTTGGATGAAGTTGGAAGCTTAATTGAGATCCCCAACAACTCCTCGCCAAATACACTTATTGGAACAAGCGTTCCGGCTTTTGTTTTAACATTTCCTGTTTCGCTCATTCATTCTTTTCCCCGATTTTTAGGAAAATTCGTGTTTGCCAGCCTCATTTGCAACTTCAGACATGGGCGTGAAGAGGACGAAGTCATGGGCGTGTCCTTCCAGAAGGAATTGGTCGTGGACCGGATCCAAGTGTACCCACCACCCGACAAATCCGAGGAGAAGGATAAGCTTCAGGTGGAAAAATAACTAGAAAATAGCCCCCGAATGTCCTTGTTAGGCTATTGAATAATCGATTGTTTGTATCCTTACTTATCAGGAGACTCGTTTTGTCTATGCCGAAATTATCTCCCAGCCATCCACAATTAGGGAACAGAAGAACAAGTAACAGATAATTTGGTCTGAAGAACTAGAATTATGCCCAAAATTAGCTTGGAAGAGAATAATTCTCGTCAATTCCACATACTTCCAAACACAGTACAGTTATTAAGAAATTGCGAAAACTGAAGACTTTATAGTAATTAACGGAAATTGACCGACACTCAACCTGATTGTTATATATGGAATTTGGTATGTGGAAAAATCATCATGTCATTACCAATATACGCTCAATTTAAGGCAACAAAACGTACTTTCACTGGTTATTTTTGGTTTAGTTATCCCTATGGAATTGTTCTTATTGTTTTCGGGTGAATTTAAAAATCAGTTTAGATTTACCATTATGCAATTTGAAATTTGAGGTCTCTTATTCCGGTGAAATAAGCGTTTCCTATCATTTAACAATGTCCGTCAGTCTTAATCACAAATTACTCATTTTGCGCCCATGAGGCTGTTTCTTACAAAGAAAGCACTTTTCCATTCGATGATGTTGATACTTTTTCGATTTCAAAGCCTTTTCCTGAAAAACTGGCAATGATAGAATGAAAAAACGCCTTTCCATTCGGGGGAAAAAAATGACGTTTGTACTCTGTCGCCTCCATCTCATTCAATAATCTCACGGAAGTGTGTCCTTAAGGCGACGGTAAATCATATTATGAGCAGGATATCGTGTTACCAATTTCGGAAATGTAGAAGCTCGCTCATGAATTTTCGATGTACCTGCCATCTTCTCAGGTCTTTGGTCAATTTCAAGAAAACCGAAGAAGTTCAAAATGTCTAGATTCGATTTTGGACATTTTGCGTCCAACTTGAGGCTTGGAATTCGTAACCTAAACATGAAAAATCCATTTTCCCCAATACCACCCAAATTTGGATTTATGACGCTCAAAGTCCTCTACATATTTTGTTCTTGTGAGTTTACATCGTTCTACTGGAACATTAATTTCTATTACCCTCCACCTCAATCTTGTTCCTGACTCTCCGGCTCTCTTCTTACCCCTGTTGTTTTCCTCAATTTCAGAGCAAACTTATCCAAAAACTGGGCGATTCAGCGTTCCCATTTGTGCTGAACTTTCCGAAAACCGCTCCCAATTCGGTGTTGATCAAGGGCGAGGAAGGCGATGCTTCCAATATGGGAGTGAGCTACGACGTCAAACTTCACGTGGCTGACAACTCTGAAGACTTTAAAGGGGTTAAGAAGGCCAGTGTGGCCATGGGAATTCGGAAGGTGCGTGAACCTTGAATACTGTAACGCTGAAATTTTATGTGCAAGGCACAAAAGCGTGAAGCTTTCAATTTCTGCCACTAGGGGCGCCATGAGAAAGCATGACATTTTGCAAGTTGCAATCAAGCAGAGTTTTGATTCGTGAGAGTGAGAGTCATTTACGAACATCAGTTATCGTCAGAGGGTGGATTTAAATTTCTTTTACATTTTAGATAGTTTTTCGCATAATTTGACGGTCTTGGTTCAAAATTATTGTCACATCTTATTGCCAAAAAGTCGCCCTTTTCTTAATTATGACCAAACCACACATTAATGAGTTTGAGTCATTGAAACCTTGTTGAGTTGAAGAACTAATTCAAAAATGGGATTCGAACTTGAAACGGAATTTGAAGTGTCAATTTCATTAAATTTTCAATGGGCATTTTCAGCTTTTTCAAAGTCATCTAAAACTAGGTGGGAACTACGTGGCTCGAGGGACAACAATGTATTTTACCCTTTGTCTTTCCTGTTAATTTGCGTATCATTACTTTCACACAAGCTTCCATAACAGGCTCTTCAAGTTGATCACTAATTTGGATTTAGTGTAAACGCAGATGTCCTCAAAAAAATGAATTTTTCTTTGAGTACTTGAAAAAAAACACATTGACAATATTCAATTGATGGCCGTTGATTACAAACCCTTAAGAACAGATGGGACCTGAATATATTCTTCAGTTTTCGCCGCTCTTTCTTCTGAGCGTGGCCAAATTCCATCGTCCGCAAACTGCGGAAATTCCACAAGATGCAAACCTTGCATATCATTTCAATAACCATTCATAAGTTTATGGATAAGTTCTCAAAGCTCGGCCCTTTTCAGTGGCTAAAATTGTAACGGGTTTTTATTATACTTTTTCGACATGTTTTACAGGTTTTTCTCACGTTAAGAGTGACAAACGCAATAAAGTTTGCTGCTTTGTTCGCGCTATATTTTAACTTAGTGTCATTTTCATCTCCTAAAGATTCCAGGACCTGTCAAATTTCCATGGTAACGTCTTATTGGATCAAATAATCTTCCAATTATTTACAATCAAAAGAGCTGAGAGACCATCACACTATCATAAGAATGATCACGTTTCAACAAAAAAAAAATAATAGCAATAACTTCGCTTCCACTGCCAACTGCAATAAAAAAGTAAGAGGAAAAAAGCAGTCTTGAACAAGACTATTCTTCGATGTTAGTGATCACAGTAACGACCTTGACATTGCACTAACTCTTCTGGAATGTTGGTGTAAATTTTCGATCATTGTATGCGACGCATATAAAACGAGCAACGGTGTTTTCAAATGCGGACTAAGCATTTTTAAAACGTTATATTTCGAGTTCCCACCAACACACGTACATCTACATTCGGCAATTTCTTGACGAGTTTATTCATACGAAGAGATTTCTTGATTGGCTTCTTGCTGGGCTTCAATAGATTTGTGCGTATTTTCACTGAATTCCAAAAAAGCGTCTGAAGGACGAACATAGAAGCACATTTTTCTTCACACCGGGGTAAACCAATGGCTAATACGTATGAGCTCAACGGTTATGGGTTTGATCACACTTTCTAGCCGCTTTGAAGGCCTCATCAGGCCACTTCTCGTCGACTTAAATGAACTTACCAACATACTCACTCCCGTATCAAGAAACTTATATGCCTCATTCTGATTCCTACCCGTGCCACGTGACCCTTTGATCTCCAACCTTAACTCGGTGTTGTTCATGAAAAGATTGAGAATCAAGCACCGTCATCAACTACACATTCTTTCTTATTCAATGATGTTTCGAAAGCACTCACTTGTTCCCATAACAATGGGCTATTGTATGTCGTATGTACTCTGAAATATCGGTGGTTAGTTGGAAACAAGGCACACGTGTTCGGTTAGTTTCTTTAGCCAAAGTCTGGGTCTCGAGGGTCTCTGGGTTTGGAATAGATTTTTCGACCATAGTCTCCAAAATGCTATATTGCTCGTCGACCCATTTCATTTGGGATTAGAGATCTCTTGTGCTTAATGCGAAACATCACATAGATATCCTTTGTCTCTATTTGACCACATTATCTGGAGTTTGAGACAACATTTTTATTTGATTGAATGGAATAAGATGTCCACGTGAAGTAACAAAGTACGATCGAAGAATGATTTTGATCTGTTTTGAATGATTCGCAAAAATTCGGTTTTGTCGATTAGATTGAAAAACTTTTGATGCAGCACCAGAGTGAACGGACCTTGCCCAATGCATGTTCGTATCTAACAAAGCACGATTAGGCCCATACATACACTAAATCTTGAAAAATACATTCAGGTGGGAGGTAAGTCTTCCTACTATACGAAAGGAATCCATTACAGAAAATAGACAAATGTGAGGAACCGGAGTTTTATTATCATGGATAAATAATAGATGCATCTAAAAAGTCCAATGCATTGGAACACTCTCGACTTATTTTCCAATAGCCAGAGGGATCGGAAAAGGAACATCCTGTTTGGAATTGATTTGATGGTCCAATTGTCCACGTGCAAATCAAGGACTCGTGCTGTAATTTGGAAACGAATGAGACGTAACACTCAGTGCCAACAATCACATGGAAAATCAGCCTTGGGGACGAAAGCAGAATGAAGCACTTGGCATTCATTCTCCGAGAATGGCTTAGGTAAACTGGAATGTAGACTTTAGGAAAAGGATTGAAGCAAATGTCCGATGATCCCCAAGAGCTAATGACCTCACCCAGTTCCACGTACTTTCAATGGAATTACTTGTTGGGCAAATCTCTGCATTTGAATTGGTGGTCATTTCTGATCATTGCAGAGTATGCGTTATTCTAATTCATTGTTGTTCAAGCATGTTGGACCATCCTGCAGGTTATGATTGGCTGGCTGGTCTTTTGTACTCATTTCACGGATGTGATCATCCTATCAACCCGATCATATTTCCTTTTGTCCTGATTGCCAATAGGAAAAGTCCATTACGACCCAATTGTTCCCTCTCTTTCTCATCTTCTCAGGTTCAATGGTCGCCCATCAACGACAAGCAACGCTCTCCTACGGCCACAGCAGATAAAGGTTTCCTGTGCTCCAAGGGCAAGATTGTCCTGGAATGTACTTTAGATCGAGAGATATTTTACCATGGAGAGGAGATACCTGTTCACGTGTCGGTCCACAACAACTCCAAGAAGTCCGTGAAGACCATCCGGGTAAGCGAGAGTGATCTATACCTATATGTACGTACGTACAGTACATGATTCTGGCATCCAAATTACGATTTGGCCTTTACAAGCATCTCACTGTAATGGCATAGACTTGGCATTGTTCTCAATGTTTGTTCTTCAGTTTTTTTCCACATTTAGTATCTCAAACGTTTGTGCTGGAGTGACTGACAGGAATAAAAAATTCCCCTCCCGACTTTACGTTCACGCCATCAATGGGTGTGAGTCTATTGTTAGTCGGCTGTATTCACTCACGTGGAATGGAACGTTTGGTTAGTTGGTAGGGATTGACATCTGACTGGGTCATCGTCATTTGGTCCTGGTCACGTTCCTTCCAGAGAACTGTAACCCGGGATCAAACGAGGATCAGCATAACCAATCGGAGTGGACCCCTCTGTGCACTTTATCTCCCAAGAACTGTTGTCCTTGTCCTTCATTGAGTCTTGGCCATTTTTCCTTACAGTGCAGCATCAATCAACACTGCGAGTTAACCATGGTCGGGGCCCAATACAGTTGCAAAGTGGCTCGTTTGGAGACCAAGGATGGATGTCCCCTTGGACCAGGAGCTTCCCTCAATCGCACGTTCACAATGAAGCCATTGGCCCAGATGTGTGCCCATGAGCGAGGCCTGGCTTTGGACGCAGCTTTGAGTAAGGTAACCACCCAAAAAAGGGCCCTAGAGGAAGACTGTGGCGAGCGATAAAACCTCTGAGCAGTCAGTGGCTGAAGATCCTCATCGATCCCAGTCAATCCCAAAACACATTAGAGCAACTACTAATTTGCACCGAAATAGAACCAATTGCGGTTCAGCCTTGGGAAACGGAAGCAGATCGATCAATTAGGCTGTTTACATTTGGTCATTGGCAAGATGTTCTGAAGGAGAAAATGGAATCCTTAATGGTACGATTTCTTTGATGCAAGCACGTTTGAATTCAAGTCCGTTGTTGAGGTTGTCGCGTGACCTCAAAATGTTATGCGATGTGTAAACTTTCGGGATCCGATTCAGATTCTAGCACATACTTGGTCAACTTTGGGGGAAGAAGTATTTCCCATTCATCTGAATGGTGTACTATGATTAAATCCACATTTAGATTCGCGTGACGAGGCAGACAAGAATCAGAACGTCAAGGCTAGAAATAGTCACTTCCCCTGATATTGAAAATTGTTTTGGGTTGGCTTACAAATATAAAGTCGGCTTATTCGAAGAAAAAAAGAACATCCACAAAAAGGTGCG
>NC_081444.1:14753259-14757145 GCF_007210705.1 Tigriopus californicus | reverse complement strand
TGGCTTACAAATATAAAGTCGGCTTATTCGAAGAAAAAAAGAACATCCACAAAAAGGTGCTCAAGGTAGGATGATGTCATTTGCTGTAATGTTTTGAGCATCTTGGATGCCGGAACAGATTAGGGAAGACCCATTCTGAGGTGATATCTAAAGTGGATGATGGTTCCAAGACCACTTTTGACACACATTATGAGGAAGCAAACGCATGACCACGTTTTGTAGAAGAGGCAGCTTATGTCGCATAATACATTGAGAATACAATTTAATACAGAGGCCTGCTGTGCAAGGACTTGAACACTCGCTTTGTCTCATTACATCCTAGTAAATGATGAAAGCTTCCATTACGAACACGACATACCTAACATCCTGTTCTGGCCTTTTTTATCAGTTTCCATTAGGATTAAATAGGAGAAGGTTAGTTAGCTTTCAAAAGAGAAATGGATATCGAATCGATTGTGGCTGAGGATTGTGAAATTATTTTGATGACTTTCCTGGAGAGGAAGGAGCCTCTAATTTGAGTCTAAGCTATCAATTGACTGAAATTGTTTGAAGCCAATACCGACCCATTGATCCTACTTTCAAGTCAACCTTAGTTCTAATAAAACAAGTACATTTTAGAGTGACTCATTGCGGTTTTCCTAACGTTCTCAAAGCGGTCTCCTTTTCCTTTCTTGCTTCGTTTTCTTGTTGCTTATTTAAGAACATGTCAACCACTAGATCCGTCCTTGACAGTGTTATGTAAGAAATAGCGTTGCATGGCTCTATCGTGGGTTTACGAATGGCTGTACTTTTGGATTGAAACAATGATAACTAGACTTCGAAAAAAAAATTGTTCGTACGTCGAGCAGAAATTCGAAAGGTTTGAACTAGCGGCTTTCTGCCCAATGACTCGGTTCAGTTGTTTTGCACATCCAAACCGTCAAACTTCTGCAATTTATAATAATAATCTTCATTGCGACTCTTGGTCATGTCATGGCGTAAAAATAACTGTAAAATAAAATCTGTTGTATATACATTATACAAAGGTTTGTTGATAAAACAAGAAAAATGTCAAGAAGGTAAAGGCAATAAAATAGATGACTAAAAGTGATATCACAATGAGTATGACTAGAATTGTTCAATGCACATGAAAAAAGGTAAGAGGTGAGTTACAGATAGTAAAAATACAGGTAGGTAGAGGTAAGTGATGAAAATCTTGGTTATTGCAGTAGAGTGGATGGGCCAGATTGAACAGATCCTTTGTCAACTCCCGTCGCTGATGGCATTTGGCCGGGAGCGGAACAAAGGTGCGTGACCGCCAATACTCCGAAGGGATGTCGGGCCAAGGACAAAAAGGTGCTATCAAGACCTTGACCGGAAATGATAACTTTTATGTTCGACGCGAAAACAACATATTTTGTCGGAGTCTAATGATCACCAAGAGTCCGCTGTCGTAATGTACACTCATCTATTAGCAATGTTTAGAATTCAGTAAAGGATTGTTTTCTCTCTGGTTCAAGATTTCTCTCGACGGAAATTGGTCGAGCAATGTTAGCGATCTTTCCTAACTCCTTTTAGTCGTATTAGGAGGTTATATTCTTTGAATGAAATTTAGCACGTTCAAAATGACCCTTCTGTTCCCCTATTTGAGGAGGAAAACCGTAACTTTTGGTATTGTCGTGGCCAGTAAACCCTCATCTTCTGGGTTTCTTCGAAGGCACTAAATCTTAATAGGTTCTACTGGTTAACGTAGAAATAGTACTAGGTATAATTGCTCTGATCTTTCCAAAGAACATGCCGACCGACTTCTAGCTAGAAGTTCTATCTATAGATGGATTGTCCTCAGACCACAAGAATGAAGCATCAAAATTTTCGAACAAAGGATTTATGACACATTTTTGTTTCTCGTAGAAAGAAGTTGATAATTGAGACTAGAGATCCAAGCGGAGAGGTGTCTCGTCCTTTTTTTCCTTTTTCTGCGAACGACGCTATTGAAAAGTCTCTTCATCTCCCTCCAAGACTAAATTAGATTTTATATCTGAATTTCCATTTTACTTGCTTTACTACACTAACTCTCGTGAGGGTACGGTTCACCCTGTGCGAGTTCTATTTTACAATACATGGCAAAGTAATTCACCAGCGCCAGAGAGTGTATCTTTAGGGGCTTTTACGTCTCTCTCTCTCTCTCCCTCTCTGTGGACCTCTACACAATTTCAGCATATCAAATCTCAAATACGAGCCAGACAAATGATTCATTCATTTTCAGACTTCCTCAAAGGCCAAAGTTACCTTTGTCTTGGGCCAACTAACAAACTCCCCGAACGACCTTTCGCTCGGAGCTCCAATTACCCTCTACTTTGAGGTTTTTCAGTGATATCATCCTTTCTCTCGCTCTCTTTTGACAAGCCAATCTGGCTTTGAATAAACGTCATTCCCGGCGGAACTGATTTCAATCCTCGCAAATCTTTTTTTTTACGTCTCTCTTTGGAGAACTTTTTTGTATCTCTCCTCTATGTCGTTTTCAAAGTCGACTATCTCTCTCTAATATTATTACTTTCTCTTCTTGTTAGGTCCGTGACGAGACAAATTTGGCAAGCTCCTCAATCGCCGAGACCGGCGACTCGAATGACCTTTTGGGCGTAATTGTGTCCTACTCTGTCAAAGTGAAGATCATCTTGTCTGGAATGGGAGGAGATTTGGAAGTGGATCTGCCCTTCAAGTTGACCATGCCTAGACCAGGTATGTAGCTATCGACTTGCTCGTACACCATCACTCCGAATCCTCTTGACAGATCAACTGAACGAGCGAAACGAACTGCATCTACTAGTAGATGTCTCCTCTTTCTTGTTGGCATTGTGATCCTTGTGAACAATTGAGCGGAAACTTGGCCACACAAATCAACTAGCAAGAACTCTCTTTGGCATGGGTAATATTCGAGTTGAAAAGATGTTTCCGCAGGGGAAAGTACCACTCATCTAAATTTCTTCAATTTCATATGCAGTTATATTTTTTAGTGTGCCACACCGCATTGCGTAGAAAGGCCTGTCGGTAGATATTTATCATGGTCTGAACGAGAAAGAAAAGCCTATTTTCATGTAAATCTATCGAGCCTTTGTAGTTCCCAATGCCTAAAGCATTGATTCAAGGCAGTCTAAATCCGTCCATACGTAAATGATGAACCGGCCTGTTCATTGTTCAGTCCATTAAATGCAAATTCTGAAGGTCCCTCTCTCAAGTACTTTATTTATTTGGTTCACATTCTTGAAAGGCCTTCATTGAGCTTATCGATTCTCCCATGGGGACACTCGGCCTTGGGCGTACGTTTCAATGAATGTGAGAAGGCAAATAGCACCTCCTTTTTTTAATGGGACAATGTCAACGCAATAAGAAGAGGCTTGAAATGGTGTAAGTCAGCGTCAAAAAACCTGGCCACCTTAAAATAATTGACACCTTTAAAACGACGCAGAAATTGTTCTTATGCATAATCCATGAGTGTCAACAAAAAATAATGAGACCCTCACGATGGAAAGCGAGGAATCACTGGGTTCCACAAATTGTCTGTGGTTAACCATTGAATGCGAGGCGATGGTGATCCATCGGCCTTCATTCGAGTATTAACCCTTTCCATTTACTCCAAGACGTGCCTTAGCTAACCTTGCATGCACTAAATCAAATGATTCCGGCCACGTTGGCGCTTGGGTGCCAACATGTAATCTCTGAATTATGTCCCTTCAAGTCTGTTCTGAAACAATGAAAATACATATATAGAGCAATATTGGGTCTGTTGGAAATTTTACCACCATGCCCTTACAGAGTTCGGTTATTCCTTACGTCAACAAAAATTCTTGAGTTGGTCTTGTGAATCATGACGCTTGATCTTGACTCTAAGAAAATTCACTGTGAAAAT
>NC_081444.1:14749729-14753223 GCF_007210705.1 Tigriopus californicus | reverse complement strand
AATCCCCAAGCCTGAACTTGAATTTGGGGATTGAAAAAAACAACGCAAGTGGTTTTTACTTTGTCCTCACAAGTCATTACGTAATTATCAATTCACCACGCGGTTCGTGTACCCCAAGGTATTCTTGGCCCTTTTGGGAACATGAATGGTCCATTTGCCAAGGCAAGAGACAAGATGGTTGGTAGAGTAGATTTTGGACGAAAACATGAATGTTAGCGGGAAACGTTCGTCCATAATACATCTCAGAAAATGACAAATTTGTATTTGTATCCAATACCTCGATCAGAGACGCAAAGAAGAAGCATTTTATAGAGGCTCCAGGGATGTCCCTTGAGAGGATATAAAGTGGAACAGTCGGAAAGAACGATGAATAGAGCGCTTTTCTAGTTGACTGTCATATCTCATCATATTGCTCTTTCCGTAGATTCTGAGGAAGCCGATAAACTGGAGGAACTGAAGAAAGTGACCAACGAGGAGAACATTCGAACCAACAAGCGACGCATGAAGTTCCAAGCACAGGATTCGGTCCTGGTGGACACCTTCGGTGGCAGTCAGGAGGAATAGGTGGAAACATGTCGTCCACCTTTTTCCAGACACATACTAGATAGAGAGTATTTTTATTTTCATTACCTTTGCTATCGTCATCATTCAAAGTGTGTATCTCTCTACCAATCACAAGGGTGACCTCCCTTCTCTCAGCCAAGACTGTTCTCTTTGTCATATTGTACCCATATCTATTATGCATATTACGAACCCGGTCATCAGTCTCATCTCATTCGATAACCCCAGTTGAGGCCGACCCACTCGATGGGATCCCACGAAAAGACTCTGCTTCGACTAGTTAAGGCTTGGGGAACCAAATCAGGTTGCTGGTCAGAAAAGGAGTTTGATTGGGTATGCAATGTCAAAACGACCGCTGGTCGGGTTCACTGCGTGTTGAATGTCTCCAATGTATACATTCTATTCTAAGGAGAAAGGCTGAGTGGAACAGTGTGTCGCCCTCAGTTTTGTGATCGTATTGAGATATTGTCATACGCAGGTGTTTGAGGTGGAAAACAACCTCCTCATCTTAGTAGACACCTTGTCAGCTTCACCATCAAGATTGAAGCGAATCGCTTTCTCGCCTAATATTGGAAAGTGGCCTTGTAGTGGTTGTTCAAGGACGATTATTATCCCTATGAATTCTTTTGCTAATGAGTCGCTTCAATCTTGTGATGGCTCAAACATTCGGTTCTATTCGACACAATAGAGGTCCTGTATTTTTTCAACCCATGACTTTAACCCTTGAATGAATCGAGTATTAGCAAGGCCACTCTGGGGTCCAAAACAAAGGTTCAAATCGACCGTCCGTACTTTTAGGGCTAGCTTTCATGAAAAAAAATACATGTACATTGAGCACATTTTCATGCCGGCCTTCGCTCTATTGAAAAGAGCGGTGTGAACCTTATTCTCATTAATCCCATGGGCTGAATTTGAATTGGTAACTTGAGGCGACTTTGCCAACTTTCCTCGGGAAACTAATTCCTTAATTACTGTTCAGTCCTCGAGGACTTTTAGGAGAATGTGTGAAATGCACTCTGGACCGTAGAGATTGGCCTTCCTTACACCCAAGTAACATACATAACACAAAGCGACTTTTGATTCGATTGGATCCATGTGTTTGGTTCTTGGTCCAATGGAACTGACAGCCCAAAGCTCTCTAGATCTTGCACACAAGTTCTTAAAGCTAAAATACAGTATGTCGCAAGTTAAAACCACAGGGGGTTGCAACTACGTTTTCACCAATTGTACAAGTCAGTGTCAAGCTATTTTTATCCACAATGTTTGATACCAGCTACGCATACTACATACATACTACAATATCTGATTGATACATTATGGACCTCTTACGATCCAATTGTCACATGCGAAAGAAAAGAATGTTTATTTCAGCAAAAACGTACATAACTAATGCCTATTGAAACTTATGGAAATTGTAATTCAATGTGAAATACATTTGTTCAAATGTAGCGATGGCTTCACTTCTTTTTATACTCGGTATTGTATCCGGATTCGGTTGAGTAGCTGAACGGAGGTAACTCAGGTCTCAGAAGGCAAGGTAAATAGGAACCATGATAAATGTTGTCACATCCTGCAATAGGTAAGAAGTCACACACTCACACATGAAAAGAGGCGTTCATAAATACAAACGACGTGACACGAATTTTTCCTGAACCAGTCAGTGCCGCTGAAAGTTCCTGCCTAACATGTCTAAGAAGCAGGTCAACGAATGACAGGTCTGACGGCGCTACAGAGTGAAAATGAAACGAACAATGTCTGACATTTTGGATGGGAAAGTTACTACAAAATTTGGTAATCTGCTGTACCGTACATCCGGAAAATGAAACGAACAATGTCTGACATTTTGGATGGGAAAGTTACTACAAAATTTGGTAATCCTCTCTCTCTCTCTCAGGCACTTACTCCGCTCTCCGATGACGATGGGAACTTTTTCATTTTTATCTGGTTGGAAGAGGTTAATGATTGGGAGGTCATTAATCTTGCCAGGTGGTTCCAGAGGTGCGGTCGAGAGCGAATGAATACCAAGGATAAGGATAATTGCCCACACGATTCGAAGAGAATACATTTTGAACCAAACACAAATCACACCCTGAAACCGTTTCTGTCAGCTGAAAAAGTTGTGAATGCGTCAGCACCTGGCGGACTAAAAGTGTATAACCGATCTAGATCAAGGCCAGTCGTCTGTCTGGCCAGTTAGAACTGCCTGGATCTGTACCTGTTTTTCAGGCTTGCTTTTGGCAGTTGAGAACAGACACTGCGTGCGCTCACTTTTCCACAGCGACCTCTTTCGTCGAATTGTTTCATCTTGGGGTGCAAGTTATGACAATGTTGTAATGCATAAATGATGTATATTTTCTTTTTATTTGTCTTTCTGATATCTTTTTCTGATGTGTATTGAAAATCGCAAGAGAGAGTTGTAACGTAATTGTTCGCACAGAATGGTATTTTGTAATACATAGCAAAAAACTGGACACGAATAATCGAACCGTATCAATATGATGCATTTTGTTCATGAAATTCACCCGAGTATGAGCTTTTCCTGAACCAGTCTTAGGCTGTGGTGCTTTCCAAGTAATTGGTCACGGTTCTATAAGTGGTAGTAAAGACACCCCAGACAGTTTCTGCAATCTAAAATCAAGGAGATAAGATTTGACATCAATTTATAAGCCGAAACTTGAATGCAAGTGGGACTGGCTTGGATCAAACCGACCTGAGCGATGCGGTCATCCTTTCGTGCATGATTGGACACTCGACTTTGGAGAAAATGAATGCCCCTCAACAGATCGTTCTGGAAGTTCTCCGGGTTTCCAGCGACCAAGTCGTCTTTGGCAGAAGCCTTGTCAGGCCCTAGGTTGATGCCGAACTGGCTCAGGTCCAAGCCATTGTCCCTCCAGGTTGACACCAATGTCTCGAAAATCTGAGGAAAACAAATT
>NC_081444.1:14714981-14749693 GCF_007210705.1 Tigriopus californicus | reverse complement strand
CCCTCCAGGTTGACACCAATGTCTCGAAAATCTGAGGAAAACAAATTCAGTCACACTGAATTATTACGCGCCGCCATGAACTAAAGTCTGAACGGTCTGAACAGCCAAGGAATAAACAAGTTTCGTAACCCTCCAAATGTAACCGGCATGACGATTTGTCAAACTGTTTGGCATGAATGACAGTTGAGAAGTGAAGACCGAAAGTCACATCGAAGAACTCATTCTCTCAAGAGAGACAGAGGCAAGTATCAACTTGAGTTTTACTGCTGTTTCTTTTAGGGAATAATGGAACAAAAAGTTCACGCAAGGAGACATGTTGACAAGTTTCCGGGCTTCCCAGGAGATTGCTTCGTTGACATTGTCATCAAGTTCTTGGTTGCTCAATCATTCGTTCCCTGAAGAACCATACGAGTTTCCCAACAATTAGACCGATTCTCGAAAGCTATTTCTCAGCCAATCATCGATATGAAGATACCTTCGTCCATTAGTGTCTGGGTGTTTTTTTTCCTTCTCAAGTAAACAATGCTCCAAAGGATGCCTTGGAGTTTGAGGACACTTTTCCTGGTACTCAATCAACTCAGCAAGATCAGCCACCGTCAAAAAAAGTTTCAACCTACTCCTATTAGCACTTACCCCTAGATTCTCCAAGAACCTTTGTCTGAATTGTTCCTCAATGTCCTTCATGTAAACCTCATCGTCAAATCTCTCTCGGACTTCATCGTTTTTGATGAAACGGGGAAGAATTCTGGGAATGAGCTGAAAGTAGTGAGAGGAAGGAGATCATTAAATATTTGGCGCAACAACTTTTCCCTTGCCACACACACGCATACACAAGGACACTTGCCGCACATGGTCTTGTAACAAAGTCTTGGCAATCCGTACTTGGTACTTGGCCCTAGGCTGAGCTGGCTCGCTTTTGAAATCATCCAGGGAAAATAAACTCGTGAGATGGTTGTTTGTAGGTTGAGCAAGTCTTGAGCTTTGTTTTTTCCTCTCACGCTCCATCTCCGGATAAGGAGCGTTCTATGGAACTTGAAACAATCTCACCAATGCACAATCCTCATGATGCTAAATTGAACATGGTGCGACATACATCTTACTACCTTTCATTGTAAAGCCGCACGAGCTAGCTTGTGAAATGCCTAATCTTAACTTGTGATGAAATTCACGGTGAAAGTGCAATGGCGTTGATCAAATTTCCAACGAGGACATTTCTTTCATGCATAATTAATTCAAATTTCGAGAACATGCATCGCACCTCCTCCTCCCTTGTTCTGGTTTTTTACAAGTCGTCGGGACAATGCGAAGATAAGACCAAACTACAGTAGTTGCGTTTTTAGAACGAAAGTACCACTTGTAAGCGGTAACGTACGGTTAAACGAAAACACGAAGATAACAAATAAGACCAGATGAACGAGTTAATGCATGTTTCTGGCATTCCCATTAGTAGGGACCACAACATACCGGCCAACAAACGTCTTGATTAGTGGATAAGCAATTTGTGATTTGCCTGTTAAGTGCAGTAATAGTTGTGCAACTTATCGGCGGAGTATAACTGATATGGCTCCCACCCTTATTAGTTGGAATAATTCAACGATAGTGATTATGACAATCAGCCAAGAATCTCGTGCATTGGTTCAAGATAGTGGCGGGAGAAGTCGTCAAATAAGCCGATAAGCCATAAACTTCTGCGCGAATGAAGTTGTTATCCAAACAGCGGATGGTTTTGCAATTTGACGAATAACGTTTCCATCAGATTAAGATTTTACAACGCCTTCTTTTGGCAAAGTGACACAACATAAAGGATGGCTGTACCTTAAATTGGCTTGATTATCACTTTATGGGGGGCAAGACATAATATGCTCAATTTCACAGACAAAATGGCGCTGTTGCTTTTGATTTCTCAATTTCATTTGACGCATTTAGTCCAAGGAGAGTTAAGACATTCATTTTAAATCTTCAGCTTTTTTAATCTTTGTAAGATATCAAATTCAAGTCTGAAGTAACCAGAAATTTCAGAATTGAATTGAGAAATCTCCCAGGCAGTTCATTGTCTTGTTCTCTCTTTATCAATCAGGTAAATCCATTGCGACTTGTCGGATCGTAAATGAGGAGCACTAAGGCGAAAGGCTGGTTCCAACATAACATGTCTCTACATAAATTGGGCTTCCGTTGGTCGGGAAAATTTGTGAGATACATACTAAATGGGAGAGGTAAGCAACCCTCCAGAGGGTCAAGTTTTGAGGAGAAGTGCAAGCTCGCCCTACAACGCAGCAATACAACTTTACCACTCTAGCTTCTCCATTCCTTTTGGTAATGGAACCGTGTGGATCACAATGAATCGGTGTGCGTGAGATGAGAGGAGGAGGTAATGACAGGCTTGTTGTTGATCGATTAGATCGAATTACGTTCCAGCATGTGTCTGATCATGCATGCATGAGCCATTAAGGTGATGGAACTCTTGTCAACTTACCCTTGGGATCAAAGTGACGAAGACGCCGAGAATAAGCGTGTACGGACCGAGTTCGCGGTCTTTACCCACAAGATCGTAAGTGTCAGGATGGTGGTCGTAGACATCATTGGACATGTCTGCCATTAGGTATGCCATTGTGCCTGAATGAAATTGAAAAAAAGTTCAGGTGAACTCCTTGAAATCAATTTGATCGAATATTTTTTCTCCCTATCTGGACACAATTTTGGGAAACGTGATAAAATAAGGTCTTAGTTTAACATGTGCGAGGATTGGGGGAAAAAACAATTGGCTTCAGCCTAAGCCAACTTTTCTCCATTCAAAAACAGAGAAGTTCGTGTGACTCCTCGGGAACACTATGATGATGATGATGTTTGGGTGTTCCAGTTTCCATTGCATTGCACTAATTCCTATCGTGTCAAAAGGACTGACTTGACACCTCCAGAAAGTATCCAAGTTTCATGACACTTTAATGGGCTATTTTTTTCAGGGATCGTGACATCTTTTCACTCTGAAGGCATGGCAGCAGAGGTTCTCAATGATCTACGCGTACTTTTTCAACTCACCTACTGAAGTTGTGAGATGCGAAGTTTGCTTGCTTGGCTTTTAAGATGTCACGACACTTTGCCCACCAATTCCCTACTGAGGAACTCCAACCTTTTTCCCGAGCCTTTGTCTCATTCAAATCAGCTGGAAATGCGACCCTCGAAAAAAAAAAAAAGAAAACCAGTGATGATAACTTGAAACATATCACGACCGGGCGACCCTCTGTTTAGCGGCAGATTGATGCGTAGGACTCGGTTGGTTGGTTGCTCCGATCTTTGAGGTGTGTTTGGTTGCTGGTCGGTCGGTCGTTCGGTCGGTTGCGGGTAATTCCCGGCAACCCACACAACAAAGAAAATCCTCGGAGAAATCTCTTTCCGACCGCTGTCAGGGTCAACGCATCTCAGCGATGCCAGATCGAACCCAGCCGTAATTCTCGTTTCGAGGTCAAAAAAGAGTGTCAGGGTGTGTTTTCATTGACCGATTAACCGCGAGGATGAGTTTAATAGTCCAAATATGAAGTCATAATCTGGGAGTGTGAACATCGTTTAATGCACTCTTTGGTCTAAATTTGCCAAGGTTGTGGTAGTGTAATGGCAAGCCTCGAGTGACGCAAAGCGACAGATCAGGGTTAACTGAGTGCGTCAATCGCACCAAACCAACCATCCTATAGACCACCTGTTACCAAGGTAAAAAAAAGGCATTTGGGAGAGAGGGTGGAGAACGGGAACAATCTCACGGGCTCGTCCCATTAACTAATTCACATTTCAGGCATCAAATGCTATGAATTGTATTGTCTGTTTAATAAGATCCATGAATGAATACCTTTAGATGTAGCATGCCAGATTTGAAAGATTTCTTTTTTACTGTGGGGATGTTCAGTCAATAAGGTTGCGATGGTACTTCCATGGCTTTAGCCCTCAGGCTTCCATACTCAATATGAGAATAATGCTCAATACCCTGTTAAAGATTATTTTATACAAAAAGAACTTAAATGAGTTTGCAATGCCACGGAGATGGCGATATAATAAAATCATACGCGTGCCATTGGTGGAATTGGGTCGAATGATGATATAAATGACTATTATTGCCACCAAGATCACGCCATGATAGAACGCTCTATGAATGGCTTAAAGTACGATGGTATGGAAATTTTAGTACAACACAGACCACGACCTGTTGTTACCCTCGTTGAATTTTCGAGTCGAATAGTAATTGACATTTATATCCAGCTTCTAGGTACACGGTCTTTCAAATCTGACTACTTTAAGTGATAATCCCCATTGAAATTCAATGGTAAAAACTCCAGAATGTATTACTGTCATCATATTTTTTTTTCTGACCGCATCTCTAATCGCCGAATTTGTCGCAGTGTGGTAGATTTGACCATGGCATCAAATCTAAATTGTTTTGGGAAACGATAAGGGAAATGTGTCTCTAATTGTTCAAAATAAGGATAGAAGCAAGAACGAAAAGAAGATATTTGTGTCTAAAACGTATCTTTTTGAACAATAATATTTGTTTGAGCTGGGTTTTTACTTAAAACTGACATGATATTATTGAATGTTACAAATTTGCCCTTATGTACTGGAATTGAACTGGCCATAACTCGAGGCTGATGACAGAAAAATATTTTCATCTTTGTTCGACAAATATTTCTACCTTAGTTAGACAAGCGTGGAATTGTACGATACACGCACAAAACAGATTCCCCTAGTTTTGACATTCAATCTGTAGCAATACTGTTGTACGAGTCTGTTTCTCTCATGGAAACCAAAGCACCAGATTAAAGTCTGAGAAACCAGCCACCTTTCTGATGATGCCCCTCAATCGTTTCTCCTGGCGCAATCAAGATTTATTTGTCTGAAGATCATAATCGCAATTGGTGTTATTATCTTTACAGTTTCAAACCAACCCTGAATCCCAATCCCCTACCAAGAGAGTGAGTACATAACCCATGTACAATCAATAACTCGGTTCATGGTTGATTCAACCATGAACCGGTAGAAAAGCTAAGGAAATCGTTTCTTTAATCAATAGACAGGTTAGGTTCGATGACTCAATTTTGTGGCAAATTTGAGCTTATTTATCGTTACATGTTAAAATCTAAGGAGTTCATACTCCTTGAAAAGCAGGTTGTGCAACCTCTTTGTAACCAAGGTCCAATGACAAAGAAGAGAAGAGTACACACGTTTTTCACGCTTAAGTGTAAGAACCTCAGGGGTCCACAAGTCCAAGGTTTCCAGCTCAATTTAGTTTGGTATTTGTTTTTTCCCAAGGAAGAAATTAGATTTGGATTTTTTTTGACAAAATGGTGAACAGTGAGAAAAATTCAAATGATCTTTCAATTCAGAAGTTTGGAACGTTAAACAGTAGTGATCAGTTGATATACAGTTCATGTTTTGAGGATCTTTATTGCAAGATTAGCAATTCAGATTTAAAATCACTTCTTAAGGTTTGAACATTCTTCTGCAAACAGTTAAAGAATTATCTCCCCCATTCATCTAACCATTTTTCACTTCTGGTGAGTAGGAACGTTATTTCGTCTTTTTAGAATGACTATCAAACTAGAGTACAAGTTTTTACAGCCAAACATAAGCTATATCCAAATAAGTTGTTTTATCTAAACTTTGATAGAGCAAATAATGTGCTCCCTTTTATTGCTTTCGACATAGTATTTTTTTTATTTAAAAAAATTCAAACGGCATTGATTGTTTCACACACGTTTTTTCGTATGCTCTGAGAGAAGAATGGTAGTGTCATTTTTGGTCATTTCAAAACGGTCTTGGAACGGTAATACAAACACATGAATTATGTTCCTCAAAACTTTAACTGACATAGAACGATGAATATTCTGCTATTTTGCTACCTCTTCCAGATGTTGGCTAAAAAGAAATGTCTCCCCAAAAACTGATTTGGTATATATGGTATATATTTGCTTCTTCACAACTTAGTTTGGTATTCAGATCCCTTTGGATGTAAAGCTTTTGAAACTCTACATTTACGTATGCAACGTACACGTGCGGAGTTCGACCTTTAACTTTAAATGTTGTTGTTACTCACTCACTTCTTTTGATCTTTAAAGCTCCAACAACATTTTCCTTATTATGCACAACAGCATCACACAAATAGTCATTTTCACGATAGGTACGTCTATCTATTTTTGTTGCATTACTGTATGAAAAGGGTTGATTACCACTTACCTTGCTCTCTGATTTAAGTCCAACTAATAATTTTGAGTACGTGCACTACTCCAATTTTTGTCTGTAGATATGCGTATTTACTTTGTCGTCCAGAGCTTGGTGGGCATGAATAAGAAAGATCATTTCCGAACTTTAATGACTTCTCCCTTGTCCTTGATGGTGCCTCACTTTGTTCATAGAGTGGCTCCACTCTCCTTGAAATGAGCTCCCATAATTTGATCAGCTGACTTGTGTCTGAGTTTTCGAACCACCCTCTGGCATTGAAAAGATCTACCCAGAACGAATAACCAGACACATTCAGTCTGGGTCCCGTCGTTACAGATTTATTCAGCATTTCTTCCTTTAAATAAGGATCTTATCTCGGTGACCACGGTGCTAACCACGTTCAAAATGCACACCGAGTTTCTCTCGTGGAAAATTGCCCGTTGTGCTTGAAACTTGCATTTGGTTAATGTACCCTTAACCAATCGAAACGATACGTTTGCCCTCCGTGAACAGAATTGATTAGCCTTGAGCTTCCGTACGATACCAAACTAGCATTACATCAGGACTCGGGATGGCACGTACTTTACGCAGTGATGGCAAAAGCATACTTGCAAAAAAAGGATGACATTTTCTGCCACTTGAGGGTTGAAAATGGTTGCTAGTGGTTAATGTAGTCGTTGGTGATCAAAGTTGATGTGCAAAGTTAATTTTGAGAGCCCAAATCAATACGGAGAGGACGGGAGCCATCCAAAGTTGGGTACGAATTTGCTGCAAAGTGCATATTAAATCAGATTCAAGAAGAAAAAAAAATGATTTGTACCTAATAGAGTGATGCGACACGAAGAGCAAACCGTAACTTTGAAAACACTTTGATATCGATTCAGGTTGCCGAATGATTTTCATTTTTTTGCCAATATTCTGATATTATCAAACAACCTATCTCGACCCACTTGCCAGGCTGAAATATATTTCCCATCCCTGATTGTACGTCCTCAAGGTCCTGTACACATCTGTCTTGTTTACTCAGCTATGGATGAAAGCCTTGATGCCTGGTTCAAAAGGAACCCCACATTTGAAGGAAATGGCCGTAGATTTCTTGAGCATAGCCCACTATCCCAAACAGTTCCTATTGCATTCATGGCCATGGCCAAATGATTTGAGGAATGCATTTTGAAGAGCCACTGCTGCAAGATGTTAATTACTCATTTTTGACATCTCTAGAAGTGTGCTTGTCATAGAGCAGAAGAGGATCATTACCAGAGTCCGGATTTTGTTGCATAATGTGAAATTCCGAACGTTGAGTAAGCATGCTTTTGACACATTGATTGGCAAAACGCAGAATTTGCTTCTGCTCATGAAACGTTAGTTTGCCATTCTTTTTAGTTTCTTCTGGTCTTGAAAGAAAGAAACCAAAATCAAAAGCACTTTAAAAGCTGAAAGTTAACTTTGAAAGCTGTTATGTCTTACCCTTTGCCTTATTACTCAAGATCCTGCATTCAAAGACTTCGCCATAAACTAAAAAATTTGCCTATTCCTTTCCGAAGGCAATATATTTCAAAATCCTCACGGCTTTTAGCTCTCAAAATGAATATTTGTGATCCATAGCTTCGTCAGCCCTTTTTATATTTTACGGTGTCGGAAGGCTTACGGTGTCGGTTTCGGCTATTTTTGATCCATCTCTAATTTGGATAGCATCACGAGTTCAAGCCATGAAAAGGTTATCAACTGGATGCTCTTATCACAAAATATCACGAGTTTGATTTTACTCAAATGAAAAATCCTTTTGTCCTCACTAATCTATGTTTCTCGAAATATCGGACCCATAGAAATTTGTCCTCTAAACATTACCACCATCAGGCAGGCCATCAAGGTTGCAAGATGATTTTTGTCTTTATGTTTTTGGAAGCCAATAGTGGCATTCTTCAGACATTAAAGCTCGAGGTGCAATCGTTACTTAGCAAGCTTTTAAAATGCATTTTTTTCATAATCACGTAAACCATTATTTCTGAATCGACATTTTTCGCAATGGCGAGAGAAAGAGATTACCCTATTTGGTTTGCCGAGTTGTCAATCGCTCATTCTTGGTAAGAATATGAATATTGCAAACAATGAAATGACTCTCGTGGCTCGAACATGCCTGGCCTCAAGGCCTGAAATCCGTATCAATTTCATGGTCACTCAAGAACAATTGAACAATTCAAATCGGACACTCAAAGTGGGCTGCTGCTTAAAGTTTGAATCATTTATCGAACCCTCCGTAACCAATATATGGTCGATATTAATTAATAACAACTTCTAATAAGATTAATGGCTTGCTCAGAGAATGAAGGTGAAAGAAATCTGAAATCAGAAGCGAACATTAATTCCAAGCAAGGTCCAGCAAATCAATCGATCATTTTGCCCCACAACATTGCTAGGCATGTAGGCCAGTAAGCAATTTGGTTCACATCAAAATAATCGCCTGGATAATGTGAAACTACCTTTAGTCAGGTTATTTTAAACGTCATCTAGCCTACTAGCATGAAAGAGAAAGATCTGAGTCATCTTCGCCCTAAGAACGTGCCATTACTTTGATAACCAAAATCCATCAAACAACCGGGATAAACTGATGTCGAAAAATAAGTCATGATTTTTTGCCAACATGGGTTTCCTCGGAATTGTGATTTTCAGTCAGACATAAGTTACAAATACGTAGAAAACAGTGAAAAGATTGGTTATTGATGCATTTTAGTCGTTAATCCGGACCCGATTAGCTCAGATGCATCAGAAACGAACGATTGCTTCGAAGTTTCTCTGGGTCAATCCAATTCGTACCCGCTTTACCAGAGAACACGTCGGACTCCCTGTGCTGAATTTCAGTGTTTCTTTAATATTTGTGGAACGTAATTCCTGTCCTCCCCACTCTTGACGTGAAATCAGAACTATGGGACATTCTTCTTCAAAATCGTAATGGATGCCCATAAAACTGTAAGGTTCAGGTTCTTATACTGATGTGTCCTGAAATCGTTATCGTTGAGATCTTTGAAAGTAAAACTGCAGATCATTGTATAAGGTAAAGTTCAGAGGGANACGTAGAAAACAGTGAAAAGTTTGGTTATTGATGTATTTTAGTCTTTAATCCGGACCCGATTAGCTCAGATGCATCAGAAACGAACGATTACTTCGAAGTTTCTCTGGGTCAATCCAATTCGTACCCGCTTTACCAGAGAACACGTCGGACTCGTTGTGCTGAATTTCAGTGTTTCTTTGATATTTGTGGAACGCAATTTCTGTCCTCCCCACTCTTGGCGTGAAATCAGAACTATGGGACATTCTTCTTCAAAATCGTAATGGATGCCCATTAAACTGTAAGGTTCAGGTTCTTATACTGAAGTATCCTGAAATCGTTATCGTTGAGATCCTTGAAAGTAAAACTGCAGATCATTGTATAAGGTAAAGTTCAGAGGGAAAAGGCACGATTTGCATTCAATAGCTACCCTCGAATATTCGGCGCCAGTAGTATATTCTAAGTCAAATTTGGACAAGTTTCTGATCCCAATTCCTAATCAACCCTGAATTCTTGCCGATATTTGCTTCATTTCATTTTTTTCGAGCTTTCTTATTGAGGATCCCCACCATCTTCAGCCGAAAAACTTATTCATTTCATTTAACTTTTTATTCATTTAATATGTGATACAACAACGAATAAGAGTTGTTAGACCTAGTTAGCAATTGAAAACAGGGTTGTTCAGGAATTTTCATCAAAATATTGCTAAGTCTGACTTTAATCCTGCTACATGAAGGATCAATACCTACATACCCCTACGAATATTTGAGGGAAGCAAATTGAACAATGAAGGAGCCCGAGAACTAGCCTGGATTCTCGAGGGCTTGAAGGTGCTCTCAAAACGCACGTTAAGCCTCTACGGTCACTACAATTGACCCTAAATCCTGGGTTGGGACAAAGCTCATGAATGCTTTTGAAAACGTACAATATCAAATACCTTTCGTACCTTCTCTGAATACTGTACAGTCCCAACTTTTCTAGTCTCTCCCAATATGAGAGCTCTCTCAATCCTGTGATGTTCCTAGTGAAACATTTTTGGACTTGTCCGACATTTCATCAGCCTGCTGAACTCATTGGGGCCCAAATGGGTGAAGCATATTCAAGATGTGGTTGAACAATCGACTTGTATAGACTTAGCATCTGGGCTTAAGCGTGCCATTTATCCAACCACACATTTGAAAAGCTTTGCCCTCTCTCTGGCTCATCGAACTTTCTATTATTTTGGACGACTACACCTTCATGGACGAAACCTGCTCAATATTTTTCCCTTCATTATTTACGAGCGGAGTGTTTAATGGTGTCGATCCAAACGTCATTGAACGGAATTCCATTTGAGGATAATAAGTGTTAATTTTGAATAAAGTGAGATACGAAATTTTCGCTTCTGCTCGAGGTTCATATTTCTCGATATTTAGGGCATATCAATTTGGCTTATATGATAAAAAAATGATAAAAAATAACAGGTTTACGGATGTGTTGAGCATCTGTTCAACAGAGAGCAGACACTTGGCTAATTCTCAGTGTACATATTTCTTTGAATGCTGCTCAAACTGAAATTTAATGGAAACTCGAAACTCGAAACCCAATGTAACATGCAAAAATAAGCGTAATAAGTTTTATCAGAAAAAAACGACTGCAAAAATTTGAAATCGTATAAAAATCATTCGCTCGTTGTTGACAAGTTAGTAAATGAAACCATGATGAAACCCTGGTGGTCAGAACCATACCCTTAGAAATTTTTGATGCTACGTGCTTTTGAGGCTCGTGAAATAACGAGAGATGGAATGCACTCTTTCACAAATATTGCCCCTTTAGAATAGAAGTAGATTTCAACACAATTGCATCGCAATTGCAAGTTCACGTTCTCTACAGTAATTAGAGTGAACGCTAAAACTAGACTTTGTACAAATGATCCTAAACTCCCCTTGAAAACGAACCTGATCATTGATCACATGCATACATAAAACTGGATGCGCTTATTCTTGCATTCCTTTAATTGTAACATCTCAGTTCTTTCACTCAATGGAAGACTATTGAAAGCTATGGTTATGGTTTTCTTCTGTATGCCGGAAGTTACTGAAAAGATGACCCATTTAACGGGCAGGAACGGATGTGAGATTCCTGATTTAGCAGTGTCTTCTTTTCAACCACGAGGCTTCAAAGGATAACACAAGAAAAAATGCAGACGCGTTGTTTTAATCACATCAATAATAGGTAGTGAGTTGAAGACCTACCAAAGTCAAAGAAATGGCATACAGGTCGTTGAAATGTATTGGTTTCGATGGTCTTCCAATTTTGAAATGACGTCCATATCAATCAATGAGCCAGGTCTGTCAGACGGTGAATTCCTGTCATCATATATTCCAATTTGTCCTGCACCACGTGAATTGTGCAAAAACAAAACCATGCCATCAGCATTTACCACCACAGGCGGGACAGTTTCTCTTTTCCAAATCGAAAATAATGCATGTCTAATACACACAAAGCGGATCCACTTGGAAGGCGGACACTTAATCCTCGGGTTTTGGGATGGATTGAGAAATGACGGTGACAGAAAACCTTTCAAGTCTGCGTCTATCCAGCTTTTGTGTACTATGTACCGCATGTGTGTGTACTCAATGAGTGGCCAAATTGGGATTGGTTTTGACATCCCGAAAATTTGAATTGCTTTCAATGAACGTCCAATCTTTCACCGACGGGAGCGGTGAAGGTAAAAATGAAAACGACGGCCTTCCGTCCAACCCATGGAGAACGAGGCAAGTAGGCTTCAAATATGTCATTTCCTTTGAACTGTCATCACAGCGCCTGCTGGTGTGTGAATCAGTAGAGATGGCCAAAATATGCCCTATCCGTATTCGGACATTTAGGCAAGCGCTGGTACCAGCAAACAAACTTGCCTGCCAATGCCAGTGATGCAAAATTGGCGTTTCAAACTGGTTTTATCGAAGCTGACCTTTCGTCATAGAGCAATGCGAAACAAGGGTCAGCTTCTCAAAAACGTGTTTGAAGTCCCAAACTTGCATCACTGACACTGGTACCAGCAAACAAACGAACCTGCCAGAGCTTGCCTAAACCTCCCCATAGGAAGTACATTTCATGGCTGCTTTTTTACACTTTTATCATATTGTGTTTTTAGTTCTACATATTTTTGCTGCACATTGAATCACTGTAGCTGATTGGTCTATGCGATATTTTGAACATTCTCACTAGATGAGAAGTGAGCGATTTAAAGGAGGAGACATGGTTAACGATTGTGCAGTTTCTTGGGAAGAGAGAGAGAGAGAGGTCCTTGGTTTGATTCTCCTTCCCGAACTTGCTAAAGAAAACCCTCTGACGATGAACAACCTTCAGACAAAGAACCCATCGATTATCGAACTATATTGTGCGGGCAAGGTTCGCCCCGCCGAACCCTAGCAAGCAACAAGGAAAAATAGACTGAAAGTGTCAACAAAAAATGGTGGGCTTGTGACCATGAAGGCCGGTTGGCTATTGCTTATCACTTTGATTATCAACGAACAAGCCCGATGATTGTGACTGAAGGGATGAATTTAAGTGAAGCGTAAGAATTGGAGTATCAAATAAAAAGGCAATGAGATTTGGGTTTGCTTGAGCAAATAAAAGCGTTGAACGTTGCCATGTCATCTGACCCTATTGACGCTTTCACATTTGTTCTATCCACCTACAACAATCAATATTTTCGAGGCATCCAATTTTTTTCACGATTTTAAAGCAACTGTGTCTTTTGGGCACATACTGTCAGTTTCTAAGCATATTTTGTAACATTTCACCACCTTTTATGAATAGCATATTGCCTAAAACTGCCGTTTATGAAGCATATTTTGTCACTCTCTATTGATCAGCCATTGAACTCACTGTCTCATTCTGTCCTTCAATTCTAGTGAGTGGGTGTGTGAATGAATGAGTAAATGGTGTATGAGGCTATGCTATTACTTGACACTTGTCCAGGGAAGATAGTAGTCTGGTCTGCCCTTGGCGAGTCTTAAATTGAGCCTCTCAGCCCTGAAATCCGGGGAGAATTTCTCCTTGGCTCAAGGCTCCATTTTTGCCTAAGCAGTATTATGAAGGATTGCATTGCATCATGTTCATTCACGCTTTAATCCTTCCATGTAATCTGCCAAGCTCGATTTTTTTTGGCGGGGACTTTGAACCCTGATTTCAGGTCGGATGATTGGAGTTGAGTCAATTGGAGCGTCAATTGATCACCGGGTTCAAGGTGAGAAAGTGAACCGCATCATTTCAGAGAGTGAGAGAATGATGGTGCTTCAGAAAACCGTTTACTCTCTGTGTACGTACTTGCTTGCTGGCCCGATCATCTCGTAATTGTGATGGTTGTTGTGAACATGGCTGACCATGAATGAATGCCACGCTTTAACGCTCCATCCATTCAATAACAGGGACTTGAAAAGAGTTTTGGAACACAACACAAAAATCAGACGAACACCTTGAGCAATGGTCATTGTTTTGACGAGTCAAGTCAGAAAGGGCCAGCCCTCAGATTGTCATCAAATTGATTGAACGAAAAACTTCGTTTAATGCCTTATCAACGCAGGGACTTCGAAACTTCCATGGACATGGATCTCCTTATAGTCAAAATAAGTTACGCAATGTTTTTTTTAACAATTCTCTGAATCTGAATACACCTATATATTTTTTTACAATTTGCATTGAGTCCATTTAATGCGGAATCAATGATTTTGGTCGCCGATATCCATTGCTTTTAGTACGAACTCTCTTCATGTAATATTTTAGTCACACACAATATAAAGGTTAAGTTTCCCAGGACTAATTTTAACTGGAAAAATCTTAAACAAATGAAGCAACAAATCTTAAAGTTATCTTTAAAACTGCCATTGCGCTTGAGTTTCTCTCCGTCAGGACCAGATCGTATCATTTGTTCTCTCTCGACGAATTCTCACAATTGTCTTTGCTCACAATGTGCAAGTGTCTAAACTTGCCAAGTTTTTTTTTCATTACGGGAGGTCCGACCAAAAATCGCACTCCTAAAGAGGTATTCAATTACTTTAAAAGTCGTCCTCGTCCTCGAACAAGATTAACAAATTCAAACTCCGTCAAAAACATTTTTAAAAAAATACGGACTCAACATTCTCGTATCAGATATTTTGAAGTTTTTCAACTGATGGAGTTAGTACATAAACGCTCATGGATATTCTCAGTAATTAATAATTTTGACGTGGTTTTGTATCTTGTTAAGTGTATAATCTAGATGTACTATGTACTAACTTTATGCAGATCACGATTTTATTGTTGGTTAAGTTTATCAGTAACTAAGAAGCTTCGAAAGGAAATTCTCTCCCTCAATTATCGAATTTGGAGCATGAGTTGGAATTTGTCGCTGAACTAAATGTCTATTTGGCCAGACGATTCGGTCAACAGGTTTTACATCTCTTCGCCAGAAATGCTCTGACATCTTCACCCGAACTGGTTTCGTCATGAACTATCCCCGTCTCTTTCACAATTGCGCACATATCATAAAACACCGTTTCAACTATTTTTCAAGCTCAAACGAGCAACCACTGGTGCTTTTGCCGAAACCATCGTGGTTAATATCGAGCTTTTTTCTCTCCCTCTAATTTCATCGATTGGGACAGATTTGATTGTCCAAAAGACCTTTGTCGTCGTCGCAGAAATTGTGTCCTCTAACCACGTCCATTTACGAGTAGTAAGTAGTGCTCGTCGAGTATTCCCATTTCCAAGCACCAAATACGGCGAACTCTCAGGCACACGTTTCAGGCAAGGTCCCTCCGTGACCGAAATTGAACCACTAAAGTGTGCAATGCAGATCATTTGTTTTGTTTGTCTCATTGTTCAATTGGCGTCGGTCTATGTGTACGTACATACACGGGTCCATCATATCATCCCAGCACAAACACATTTCCCGGCCCTGTAAACGTAGCGACGAGCACTGTACTGTACATTGGTGAATGGGCGAACGAGAGCACTATTTGCCCAAGATCTGTGTGTCATGTGTTTGTCAAGGTTGTTTGGCAACGAACGAGAGCGAATGAATATCATCCCGGAATGACACGACCAAATAAAGGGTTAACGTTGGGAGTTTGTCATTCTGGTATGTGTGTATGTATGGGGGCCAAGTCAGTTGGCCTCGTTTTGACCGTTTCATCAAGCTCCGTTGGGAAAGGCTACTAATGGTAAATAGGTAACAGATATTGAAATAGAAGGGAAAGCAAAAACTTGCCATTTTTTGTATTCCAGATTCACGGTCTCAAAACCTAACCTACCTTGCTTTTCCATTTGTAAGTATGTATATATTGAGATCGTTGGTTTGAACTTTGGATTTTCTTGATTTTTTTTACTTTCCAATTTTGTAGCCTTTTTACTTCAATTCTACATTACTCATTCTTTCAATGTAAGATTATATACAAGCCCTCATTACGAACATTTTTTTTTTGACATCCAGCCATGTCACTGAGAAGCAAAGAAAAAATGAATGATCTAGCGGAAGGCCTAACTATCCTTCACTTTTGAAATGGTTCCTTTTGGTCAACATTGAACACAGCTATGTTGCCATTATTGAAGTTTGACTAAAAACTTTTGTGCGACATGAATCTGAGGTGATTCCGGGAAAAGCTTGAGCCTGGCGAGTCCTTTGACTTTTAGGTCTTTCGAGTCCGATAAAAGACTAAGGTTCGGGAAAAGCACTTATAAAAACATCCAATATGAACAAGTTTAGACTCAAATGGAAAGCAGATTCAACCGTGAACTTGTAATAAAAGAATGAAAATGGCAGATAGAAATATGAATGATAGGAAAAGATGAGCAGCAGAGTGAGTTATGAATCCAGAAAGTTGTCTCAATTTGTATTTTATGATTTTATGGTATGCTGGACCATGCTTCGTCGCTCAAAAGAAATTTCTTCATCCTTTTTTGCCACACTATCCTCTTACAACATAAAATGTCTTAATAAAACGTATGCTTTTCAAAACTCCCCAACGGAACTCATCAATTTCAAAGGACCTCTTTCCCTTTGTTACCATGTCGTGTCAATTAAAGTGCACAAAATGTAATGGGGTTATGAGCACAAACCGATGAGGGTGTCTGAAAGTTTTAGATCTGAATACCATCTTTGTTCCACACAAAGCCAAGTGAAGGAGGAAAACTGAAGATCGTCTCGACAAGAATTACGAAGAAAATGGAAACCACTCTGAGACTTCTGACAATTAGGCGATGAAAATTTAATAAGTCGAGAATGAAGAGGGGAATAACACTGATCTTCACGATTGGATTCTTTGATCATGATCAATTCCCTAACTCGGCTTAATCCCTGTTCTTGAGCTTTCTTCAGAACGTAAAAGAGTGGTGCATGCACGCATTTACCTAGATCGATCTCCGAGGCCCAAGATTAGGCTTTCATTTCCCCGATGGGTAATCATGGTGTACTGCACGTAGACTACCATTTCTGATAATGATGGGTTCAATTTTGAACAAGTCTGAAATGCAAGAAAGTACCAACAAAAGCAATTAACTTAAGGGCGTATGCTTGTACAGAAGACATTAGTACAACAAACGGATGAAAGGAGAGATGTCCGAGAGAATGCCAGCCATAACGTCAAAGTCAATATCATTTAAAAAATAAATAAAAGACCTACATGATGTGTTTTTGTGGCCAAATGGTTTTAGCCTTCTATATTCATAATTAACGTTTTTTTTGGTAAGCTCTGAAAAGAGCCTGCATTACAGTCAAAGTTTTTGAGCGATAATTTTCATGCTTGCTACAAAAAATTGAAGGTTAGAGAGGTCAAATTTGTTGTTTAAGGATGTTCCAGGTTAGTGTTATCATATAAACTTGTTTGCACCACAAACAAGAACCTGTGGTTTAGTTTAAATTTGCATTAGCGATTGAGAGGCATTTTTGGCTCAGATACTGTATTTGGTGTTCGATAAAAAATAGTTTCGCACTGAATGAGGCAAATAAGTTTCAGGCGAGTGGTGGGTCAAGTCCCGACTCGAGTCCGAGCGCACTCGAGTCTTTTACTCAATTTTAGAGAAATTGGCCGGACTCGAGTCCGGACTCGTAAGAGAAAAAAATGTATTTTTTTTCTTTAAATATTGCAAGATCAGTCTTTTCGATTGACTTATGTCTGGTAGAAGACTCGAGTCCGGAAGAGGATTTGAGTTTTTTGCCGGACTCAAGTCTGGACTCGGCTAGACCGGTGAAAAGTCAAAAAATCTAAGGATTCTTACGAGTCCCACTTTTGCTGGACTCGCCCCATCACTATAAGTTACTCTGCTTGTTGCTTATACAAAATGCCAAAGGTTATTTTTCTTCTAGGTTTGCCTGCAATATTTCTTTGTAGAAGACATCCTACTTGTTGAGACCTTTACCTGTAGAACTTTGTGGGTCAATGCTTATAACAGACCTGTCAAACTGTTTCAACATGAAAGGGATCAAACCCATAATGCATACCTAAACTGGACCTAAAGAAAGCGTTGAAAGCAATAAGATTTTCAATCTAAGTTGGTCAATCAACGATAGACAAAGGGCGCTATTGTTCTCGAAAATGAAATGGCCTTTGAAAAGCCACAAAAGGCCGTGCAACTGAGTCAAGGAAGTGGTTGGTTCCCATCATTAATATTTTTGGTCCCAATTAGGTTGGGTTGATAGCGCACAAGCTACTCTCTGCTACAGGCCAAAAGTACAAGACTAAATCGAAAGCTTTTGACTTCTGTTTCCTGTTCTTCATCCAGTCAACAGGGTGATTAAAATGCGTCACAAGTTTCGAGAGAAATACCCAAACATATCCCTGCATTTTTCTACCTCACAAAATCATGAAGAATGATTTTGTTTTATTTGATTGATATGATTCTTGGTCAAATCAAGAAGTTTTATACCCAGAGTATGTAAAAAATAAAAGAAATGAAAAAGCATCAGAAAATGCATAAATAAGTTGGGGTATTTCTCCCGAAACTTAATAAGTCCTTCTAGCCACGGTGTCGAAATATCCCTAGGACGTTCGATAAAAAATAGATATTTATTTACGTAATGTCTGAATAAGACATGCTATTTGTTCCATAAATCAAGGCGTATGTGCTTTATTGCACTTTTTGGTGAAACTTTGGATGTCCCCAGTCTTTCTCGCCATTATTGATATGTTTTCACCTTCCTCGACGTCAATTTCAATTGAGGTCGTTCAATAACTAGACAAACTTACAATTAGACGGCGTTCTAATTTTGTCTTCGATCTTCGTTAATCAGCGCCATAGTTTTTAACGATTTTCATTTCCCAACATTTGCATTTCAACATTTGTTTCATTCAATTTGCTTTAGGTGATAAAAGATTACAAAAACAACCAACGAAAACAAATATGCAAAATTGAATTCTAGAAAATCTATAGGGGCAGGGCTAAGGCGATCTCCTTGTGTTATTACTGTCTCGATATTTTTAAGCAATTGCTGGCTGTCTCCATAGCACAGAATAATCCTAGATATTTTACCTTGGACAAGTCCAAATATGAAATATTTCAAGGAATAGCAGATGGAAGGCAGTTGTGCTTGAATTGTCACGAATATATCACTTAAGAAATATATGTTTCTTTAAATGCCAACTGGAGGGTGTTAATGAGGCCCGGTAGATGTGAGAGAACTAGAAAAACCGAAACAATTCATGATCACATCTTGGTTTAATTTTTGTAGGGCTTTTTCCCGGGAGAAAACTTTCAAATTCAGTCAGCAAACCAGAAAATGCAAATATGAAATGAATCTTGCAAACACTTATAAAGCCTTTTTAATGTCTTGAAAGTTTGCCCGGATTCACTTTTCATTCCACTTGATTTTAGTACTGGATAAATCGAAATCCTTATTATGTTTGTCAGAAAACTAACGCATTATTCTTAATAAAAATAATCGAGATAACAGCAAATCAGATGAAAAAGACGATTTTGAATTGTCTCATTAAGCACGACGAAATGATGTCCCTGGTTTTGTTCTGCCTGGCTGAACTCAGGTGAGCCTTTTCAATCGAACGGGTCTCGTTATCCCCAAGAGCGGTCTCGTTTTGCTCTCCACGCGTGGTCTGAACCGTCTGAACCCATGCGATAAGGCCGCCAATCCTTGCAGTTGAAGTGGTCGTGTACGTACACTTTTTGAGGCTCCAAAATTTCCCCGATGGGGGATTGTCGGCGCTGTTAACGGTTTGGAAAGTCACGCTCGGTCAATCTTCCCGACCGACTCTCCGACCGTGGAGCTCCTTGAGGAATCTTCTTGGTGGATCCCTTGTCGATGGAGCGACCAGTCCTCAAGAGGGTATAAACAAGCCTGTCGCAGGGGGAGAGCTCGTCATTCATTGCGATAGGACCATGAGAAGAAGAAAACTCATCAATGAGGACGAAGACAATGAAGACCAAGCCAGTTCGAGTTGTCACCTTGCCCCCGACACAATGTACCTCGCTGGTCGGCACTTGATGTCTTCAAGAGCTCATCGTTGTTACAGATCCACAACCACCAATCAGTCCGACTCTCCTTGGCTTTGGTCCTCCTCTGGGATCGCGTTCTCCAAGTTATCCTCGTCTTATTTGATCTTGTTCGTTGTGGTTGCTTTGATTTGCCCTTCATCGGCTAGTGGCTACCAATCACCAGGAGCTTTGGATTACAATGGTGAGTGCTAGATTCAGGGTGTTCACGCGCGACAAACCAAATCAGAGCTACTCTCTAGAATTGAAGTGACACCCACTTAACCATGTCATTTGATCTGGAACAAAAAAAACGAGCCGACTCAATGGGCCTGAAGCAAGCTATGGCACCAAATCAGTCAGTTGTGCTTTGACTTTAAGATACGTGAAGCAAATTCAGAAGTGATAATATTTCTTTGGGGAATTGGAGGTTCGGCAACTCCTTTTTGGATCACAATGTTCTATTTTTTCAGGGTTGTTTTTTTTGTTTTAGATTGGCCGTAGTTATATACAGGAAGTGCTCTTGTTTGATACTTGTATAGTTGGGAAGCAGGCATAGGATAAATATTTAATAATCTGAGTCGCTGGAGATGTCGATTAGGCAGACAAAGATGCATTTGAGGTGGACAAAAACAAGATACCAGACGAAAACAAACATGCCTTACATCCCATGACAGACAAACAATGCCTTTCAGGACTTTTCTCCCCAAAATAAGGAGTGCATCACCTTTGTTTGATAGAACTAGCATTCTTGCTCTTTGGATAGGAATTAGCAATTTCTTCCATAAAATGAGTTTCTATTCCTGGGGAAATTTCATGTTACAAACTTGGGCCTTTCCTTTCTGGTTCTTGAAAATTGGTGCCACTCGACACTTTTATGACAAGAAAAATCAAATTGCAGCCGTTGTCAAAAACTCACTCAAATTGTTGAAATGAGTCGTTGAATCGACCTAGTTGGTGTTCGCTCCTCTTCATTCATGCCATGTATCATTATGGACATGGAAACTTTCCCACCTTTTTTCGAGGTTATGGTCCTTACTGAGTGAGTATTTTCAATATAGGGAATTCTATTTTGGGGGAGCCTTTTATTAGCCTGATTCCAAAAGAAAGAAACGATGTTGGAATTAAACTCACACCGTGGGATAAATCATTCTCCAGAGCGATGTGTTTGACCCTGAACCCACGACGAAGCAAAAGAAATATGGTGATGATATGACCAATAAGAACACTCCCATTCCTTTTGGGATAAAGCGGCAAGGAAATTAAAGTGGGAACAGGTCTTAACGCATAGTGGAATAGAGCTACGTACAGTCGAACATTAGGGCAATATTAACTTGTCTGAAAAACGAAGGGATCTCAAAAGAAATGTTATACGTATTATAATTGAAATGTAGTTTTGGCCAAACTTGATGAGTTGGTAATTTGCGCCAAACATTGCTCGTTTAAGCAGCAATGAGCCAACAATGTAAGCGCAACATGATGGGTGCTTCAATGGGCACGAAATGTATGTTTGATATTAAAGTTTATGATTTAAAAGCTTTTTTTCACGGAGCCGGTAAGAAAAGGATTTGTTCTTAGAAATCTGAGCTCTAGCACCAAGAAAGAGCTGGCAAACCACAAACATTTTCGACATTGATGTACAATTTCAGTTGCCCTTTGGATAAGGAATAGCCTTCCCCTTCCAAGGTGCCACGTGCCTTTGGGAAAAACCAACCACTAATCAAGCAATGGTTGAAAAGAAACGAACTCAGAGATGATTTCACTTTTCAATGTTTTGGAAAACTGTCGTCTAGAGCGCAAATATTTCCATCACGCCTCACAACACATTTGATGTAAAAATGAGCAATCCATATATATGATATAAGGACCAAATCGGAGTCTTATCTTTCCAAATCTATTTAAGTGACCATTATTCTGTTGTCCTCAGCGAAGTGCTTGATAATGGTTACTTACAACAAAGCTCCAAAGGCCATAGCTCCCTAAAAATCAATGATTTTTAAGTTGCTTTCTCAAAAAACGTTCAACATGATAATGGCTTCGTTGTTACCTACCATAATAAGATCAAGCTCACCACAATTGAAAAATACTATAAAAGCGGTTTTAAGGACCTTACAGCAGAGCTATGAGCACATTAGCTTCACTCTCCCAACGTACCAAATCCAATTAACAACTAACCTAATAACCGAGACCATGTTAAATCAAATCTATTGTCTATCTTCCATTTGTCCCTTGACCCTCCCAATTTTCGTTTTGCCTCAGAAGCAAAGTAACAATAATGAAGAGCGAAATGAGGGATCGAGTCACTCACCTCTATAAACTTGGGCGGCATCAGGAGTCCAAATTTGATTGGCCAGTTTCTACTTTCCCAAGGTTGATCCAATTAATGGCTTTGATGGCTTAGTCGCAATGGAATTCGCTTGTATTTGATAGCGATCATGGTTCCCACTTCGCCGAGGTTATGCAAATTTCCCTAAACGAGATTTCGTTTCATTTGGAAAAAGAAACCATTTCAAATTTGTGTACGAAGTCAGGAAAGGTTTCGGAAACAGGGAAGTTTTCTCACACGCTTTTAGATCCTTATAAACGGTCGTTCATATTTGTTATGAAGGTTCATAATCGCTTCATGCAATGCTAGTTCCTACAAAAGTTTTCGTTTCCAGAGCTTCCTTTTTATACTTACAGTAGACATAATCTGCCATTAGGCTTTGAAGTATAAAGTGCGTACGAAAAAAAGCTTCCTTATCATAAATAAGTAAGTGTAATGGCCATTTGAGGTCGAGCTTTTGAATTTGAACCCGGATGGATGATAAATCAAAACATTTCCATGAACATGACATAGAGGTTTTCCAGGATTTTGTAACAAAAAGCGGAAACAGTTTACCTTAAAAGCTTTGTATACGGCGGTTACAAATTTATTATTGTGCCACCTGGACTAAATTAGCCGTAAAACTTCAGTTTTGATTCAAGAAGTGATCATTTAGCCACGTGTGGCCAAACCAGTTGTATTGATTTTGTTTTTCAATCTCGATTTTCGAATTTTAGGACTGCCTCCCGTGGAAGAAGAGAACAGCCTGAATAATCTAGAAGAGGGCCCCACCTATCAAGCACTCGAGGAATTAGCCAATACATTGGCCAATGAAGGATCCGAGGAGGAACAAGAAGCCAACGAGAATGAACCCCTCATTCCCTGGCCGTACCTCTTGGACTCGCGACCTCGCCGATCCCATCTGCATCAGGACGAACATCTCCTCCGCTTCGGCAAGCGATCCTCCAGTCCCATGGCCAATTATGCCAACCAGCCTCTTGATGAGGAGAATGTTGAGCCCAGGAACGCCCGGAGTGGCAACCACCTTCTCCGCTTCAGCAGAAGTGGACAAGACCATCTACTGAGATTCAGTAAACGAAATGGAGCCCATTTGCTTCGATTCAACCGGGCCCACGACGATGCTCATATGCTGAGATTTGGTCGTAGCAACACTGAGGAGCCGGACAGCCAACAATACCGGTCAGCCCGCGCTGGCGAGGAGCATCTCCTGCGCTTTAGCCGGAGCGGGGGTGACCATTTGTTGCGTTTTAGTCGGGGTGACAAGGATCACCTCTTGAGGTTCAGTCGGTCCTCACCGGACCATTTGCTCCGATTCAGCCGGACCCCGGGCAAGATGTTGCGGTCAGTCCGAACCCCGGAGTTGCTGAAGAGATTCCAGACGGATGTGAGTGGTGACGGGACGGATTTCAATCGGATCAACCGAATGGTGAGCAACGACCATCTTCTGCGTTTTAGCCGTTCCGGAGCGGATCACTTGCTCCGGTTCAGCAAGCGCAGTGCCGATGACTTTGAGGATACGGATAAGGATACCAATAACCTGAACGACAACGACAACAGCCACCTCCTTCGATTTGCCCGAGATAGTAACGATGTGGACAGAGCACAGCACATTGGGTCACAGAACAGATTTACCCGTCAAGATTCCCACCTTCTCCGATTTGCTTGAGGTTTGAGGGCAGTAGTAAAGCGGGGACGAACCCAACGCATCATGGAGCCATCAGCATTGCCTCCATGAAGACTGAAAGAAGTCCACGGCCATCCTCCCCATCCAGCGATGGAACAACAACAACAACAACCCGAGCCTAAGTGTCTAACCCCAACCCATCTAATAACACTGGAAGAGGTACCCTTACTAATATATATATCAACAACAACATCACTCACGCACTCATCTAATTACTTACTCATCATTGTAATCCATCGATCCAGTCAGTCGTCCTTACAAAGTAAACCTGTGGAATTGACCTATCTACACATATCTGAGTATTAGTATGATTCTTCTCATTCTGATTTCCGATATTTTTCTTGTGTTTTAATACAACTTAGAGAAACTCTCGTGTCATCGTTGTGAAGCGCTCCTCTTTTCCATTGGTTGCAACAACTACTATTGTTCCAACTGAAGCCCTTTGTCAATTGATACTCCTGTCATCTTCATCCTCATCCTCATGATTATTGCAATTCATTATCCTCTCTTGTTCATTCTCCATCATCATAATCATCATCATAATCATCAGTATCAACCAAGACAACAACCGCCATTATGAAACTGAAAGAAGCCCGTCTAAAGCAAAATCATCTCTTTTTGTAACTTCAGCCACGAGACACTCTTAGAGACAACTCGCCTACTAAGCTTAAGCTTATACTATATTTGTATAGAGACAGGATCAATCTACAATGAGGGAAACTTAAAATCATTGAAGCAGTTCCAACCGACATTCGCTCTTTCTTCTATCAAACATCTTCAACATCCAATATTCCACTTTCATTTCTCATCTCAAGCCCCATCAGGAAGCATTTTTGGGACAGAAGTTCACACATATCAACAGCTATTGGAAACCACCCAACATGCACAATATTTGGTGTGGGGCTATATATCTATACAGTTAATAGTATCATTATTACAACTATAATTATCATTATTATTACTACACACATTAATACTCAAACGTACTAATCTAATGGTTTGCCTGATTTTGAAATATATTTTCACTTAAAAGACTTTCGGTTATGACTCGGGCAACTTCAGTACTCAGGAAATTAGGATGTACTGACGTCTTTTTTTGTATGAAATATCCTTCTTGTGCGTCAAATATCCGTCTTGTATTGCACAAATAAACTACTTATCGGGAGGATGAAGCGGATAGTTGATTTCGTCACCCTAATTGTTGGGAGGTCACTGCTTCATTCTTAATACAATGAAAAGGATTAAAAAGAACAAGTAGCCAGATGTCACATGAGCCTTTCTTAGGTTTTCAAAACATCAATCGTAACTGTGGAGAAGGTCAAAGTACCGATTAAATGTTCAAACCTAGCATCTATCAGTATAGAAGTATGTTCATAAGTAAAAATGGGCCGTATTAGAAAAATGATATGTAAGGGAAAACTCTTTCTTTAGGGGAAGAATAACTATTGTTATTCATTATTTCGGAATAAATACTGAAATAAGACCAAGAGTAGAGGCGACCTTCGAAAAGTTCGCTCTCCCCTCGTCGAAACAGCTATCACTTTAAAGGCTAATTTGGTGATTCGAGGATGCCCTGAAGATGAGCGTATTACATATACTAAGGATACATGTAACAGGAGGATTGGACATGGCCATTGGCGAAGCTAGGCCACTTTATCATAACAATATTTCAGCTCCTCAAAAGTTGCAAGCGATGCAATCATTCGGTATGAAAAAGCGATTTGAAGGAAAAGAATATTGTTTTTGTGATATAATTTTGGTGTAAATAAAAATGTCGAAAATTTTTGGTTTATGTTGTAAAAAGTGTAGAGTTCTAGAAATAAGTAACTATTAGTCTAATAAAAGGTGTGCAGTTTGACCTCAAATGACAGTAACTTTCTGTCTGTCTCCATTTATGCATCCGCCAAAAAGTCGTGACAAAAAGTAAAATCGGCCTAGCTCCGCCGATGTCCACTCCTCTAGTTAAAGGTCTCTCTACATATACATATTTTTCGGTCCATAAGAAAAAAGTTAATTTGGCTGTCAGTCTTTGAGTTCTCTGACTGGTCCATCGTTTTTATAAGCGTTGTTAAAGTACTTATTTTATCTTGCAAGCAAATAACCAAATAAATTATACCATAGAAAGACAACTTTTTATGTAACAAAAAACAGCAAGTGATAAAATGTTCTGAGGCAACCATTTTTTCGAGGGCACAAACCTTGCTCCATTATACCACAGTACAATTTCCTTTCTTTACGGCTTACTCTGGCCCTGAAATTAAAGGGCAGCTCAGTCCGTCAACTCAAATTCGATGGAAGACCAAATATTGTATGTATAAAGTATAGGTGGTTAGAAATTGACATACCTAAATCGGTATTCGGACCATCGCCCTGGAGAACCCCTTCTTGAAGATGATGTCCACCCTGCTAGCTGTCCGCTTCTCTGGATTGGCCGAGGATAGAGATCTCCTTCCCCAGTTCCAATTCGGTTTCCGGAGAAGCCGCTTTACCACCTCGGCAGCTACTTTCCTCTATGAAATTGTGCATTCCAACATCAGCAATAAGAGGAGAGTGTACGGATGCTTTGCAGGTATCTCCAAAGCATTCGACAGGGTGGACCGAACGCGGTTACTCCTCAAATCAACTGTAGGGAGTTCCACATTCAATCTGTGTCCTGCTTTCCAACATCTATGCGGGACTCAGATGCTCCATTCGTTCTGGTGCAGACCTATCCCCCTGCTACTTCACTTCCATTGGCCTTCCGCAGGGGGATCCACTATCGCCAACTCTATTCAATCTCTATGTATCCGTCCTGCTCGAAGCCCTCACACACCAAGGCCCCACCATTAACCATGTTTCTGTTCAATATATTCAATATACAGACGACCTGGTTCTCTTGGCAGATTCAGCCATGTAATTGCAAAATGCCATCAATGCACTCCACGGTTATTGTCAAGAGAACAGCCTTCAAGTCAACACCATCAAGACGAAGCCCATGGTTTTCCATAAAGGTCGTCTGCCTCCCACCTCCTTACATATCAACATTAGTCCGATTGAAATCGTCAATAATTTTAATTATGTCGGTTTCATATTCTCAACTCAACTCTCCTTCACCAATCATCTCAAATCATCAATAGTCAAAGCCAGGGCCAGGATCGGATACATGTACAATAGACTTCCTATCAAGAATCTCCCCCTTCCAATAGTTCTTCAACTCTTCCGGACCTACAGCTCGCCAATTTTCCTTTACCTTTGGCTTCCCAACTCCGCCCAATCCGCCCTCAAATCCGCCGATGCCACCTTCACCAAGTTCCTCAAACGATACGCGTGTGTGCCCCAATATGCCAATAATGCATGGACGCATTTTCTATATGAAACCGAGCCCCTCACCATCGGGTTGGCAAGGTTAGTGTCCAACAGTGTTGGGAACCTGACCTTTCCGGAGGTGATGTCGGGACACAAGTTGTCCTTCCCAGTCAAGGACTTAATAAGACCTTATTGTCCTTGGCCCGACATCCCTTCGGAGTATTAACGGTCACGCACCTTTGTCCGGCTCCCGACCCAATGCCATCAACGACGGGAGCTGACAAAAGATCTGTTCAATCTGACCCACCCACTCTACGTACTGCAATAACCAAGATTTTCATCATTTACCTCTCCCCACCTGTTTATGTACTATCTGCAATTTCCCTCTTCACTTTTTCCATGTGCACCGAACCAATCCTCGTCAAACTCATTGTGACATCACACTCTAGTCAACTATTTTATCAGTCTTGACCATTTTATTCATTTATCAATCGATTTTTGTACATGATATTTATATATAGTTTTATACATTTTACAATCTGACATGACCAAAAGTCGCAATAAAGTTTATTTATCTAAATCTTTCACTTCAATAGTGCCAGGGATTAAGTCCTTGCAGTGGTTAAAAAAAACTTGAAAGATCCAACCCCACACCCTCAAAAAAAAAATACAAACAAAATATTTGGTTAATCCCCAAACAAACAACATGTAGCTAAATAAGAAAAAAAAACATTTTTCATTTGGTCTGGTTTCTTCGATAATGATTTGCACTACTGTTTGGGATTGTTAAATGTATGTTAACGTCAAAAAAGGAACGCTTCTGCGAGTCAAAACGGAGCATATATAGAAATTGTTGTTCATGGGCAAACAAGAAATATGTATGTATATTCATTCTTCTCTGAAACACCGCTCGTTAGGGACCTGGTGACTCCAGAATAAACACTTCAACACTTTGTTTGATCACTCACTTGTAAAATCAATTCATATCAACTAATATGTTTGGAAGGCAAAGATTGGAGTTTATAGCCAACTGACCCTGAAATGTGTTTTCGAGTGTTTTCCATACTTTTTTAGTCTGGAAGCAAATAGAAGTAGGTCCTTGTTGTCCAAATTAAACTTCTAGAAATATGGACTGTGAGCGAGCTTCCCGCCAAATTGGCCTACTCTTTACAATAGCAACTCTGAGCCACTTTTCGCATTAAATTTTTAAGATAAGGAATGTAGATCTCTTCAGGTAAAAGTAATTTTTACATCATTTACTTTTAAAGTGGGTCGCTTCAAAGCTATGTTGTCAAAAGCATATATATCTGATCAAGAGCAGGCAAAAAGTTAGATCTTAAATTTTGTAGTGTTTACCATATAACTTTACATACATCTCCTGAGTTCCCGAGGCATAGTTTTGGACTCAAATTTGGCCAAGTTCGTCTATTCAACAAAATATTGTGACCGCATGAAGTTCGGGAATATATTTCCTCACTTATTGTCCATGAAGGCCTTCAGGGGGTCCAAACTTAGGTGAGGAATCTGTCAAACGACCTCGACCGTTCCAAGGGAAGGGCCAGGATTGACAAAAAGGACTAAGCCTGGGAATTTTATCAAGGCGTTGCTGAAATCTTCGTCAAATGACTAGGTCCTGAAATATCATACAATGTCATCAATAAATACCCAAATAGTGATGTAAGATGCATTTGAAATCCCAATATCTTTGATATCTCTGTATGGGCACCCAAAGAGTGCATGTTGACGGTATATTTAACGTTTGTTATGTGAGTTCTCAAGGGTGAGCAAGTCACAGATGTGGAGCAACTGTAAGAGGGATTAGTTCTAAAGCAAGATAAAATTCTTTATCTGGGCTTGGCCAGGTCATCGCATGGAGTCAAAATAACTTTTGTCATCAGGTCTAACCCCCTGCGTTTTATCGACTGGATGGTTTAACCAGGCCTTATCGGGAAAAATAGGCACATAGTTCCAAAGTAAGTTAAGCGGCAAGACATTCAGCTATCGATCAAGACAAATAGCCAATAAATCAGCCAACTGCTGTGAGCAAGGCCGTCAATCCTGATCAACGAACTTGTCAACCGTCAGCAAAACTGTCCGTGGACGTACGTAATGAAGACACAAGACTAAGGGAACAATTTGAGGCTTCTTTCTTTCATGTTGAAGAGAAATGGGTCATAGTGATCATCACGTGGGAACAGCAGCCTCAATTGACCTCGACAAATAATACTCGTGTATGACTTAAACGAAGTCCATGACAATGATGGGAACTGTTCTCATTAATGTGATGTGACAATTGGCTTGTAATTTGATGAGAATATTGTATTGCACGTGTGAACGCTAAGTGACTAGAATAAGAATTTAAATGCGTAAACCATCAAGGTAAGTTTGGGGTATGGGATGCAAGAAAGTGAATTATCGGGCTTTTGAGTTAAGCCGAACTTGACAATGGAGTTTTGCATTGCAAAATTGAGATCGCCGTGTTGGTTCACGGGCAACTTGAGAAATCGACTGTAACGGAAAAATGTTTTGTTTCTCCTGAGCCAGTAACTTTCAAAATTCAAGAGTCAGCGGTTAATGTGATCAAAAGATATCCAATCCATGAAGGCGAATGGACTTGGCAGATCTGGTTAGCCCCTGAATATAAGATTGATCAGGAATTTTAGTCAACAGCATGTCCAAGTCTGACTTAAATCCTGCTGCTTAATCAACACCTGCATACTCCCTACGAATATTCGAGGGTAGTAAAATAACAATGAAAGAACCTGAGACAGAAGAGAAGTGGACTTCATTGTTTGAACTAGCCTGGATGATTCTCGAAGGCTTGAAAGTGCTCTCAAAACGCACATTAAGCCTCGACGGTCACTAGAATTGACCCTAATACCTGGGTTGGGGCAAAGCTCATGGATGTCTTTGAAACCGTATAGTTTTTCCTTAAATTTTGCAAGGCGAGAATCTTTTTTGCTAGACCTGACTCTTCCGTTAAAGACTCGACTCCTCTACCGGACTCGGGTTACTTGAAGGACTCGGTGAGTTCGGCAAAAAGTCAAAATATCAGAGGACTCGCACGAGCCCGACTTTTACCGGACTCGCCCCAGCACTAGTACAGTCCCAACCTTTCTAGTCTCTCCCAATACGAGAGCTCTCTCATACCTTTAATATTCCTGGTAAAGGATATTTGAACCTGCTCGACCTCTTGCAAACCTGCAGATCTAATTGGGACCCAAATGGGCGAGGCATTGTACAGAGTTAACATCGTGATGCTATCTCTGGACTCAAAAGTCCGATGCATCCAACCACAATTTTGAAAAGTTACTTGAATGAATAATCGGAAACTAAGATGTTCTCGTCGTAACTTGCACTCTCCCAAGTATAGTCGAATAAATACTATCCCAAGGGACCTTTGGCTAAGTGGCTAATTGAAAAGACACTAGACAATGCCATTCATTCATGCCACATTCATTGAGTGGTCACAAACACACAACGGATTTTTTTAAGCATTGCAAATTGCTTTTGGTGGACGCGTATTGGCGAAAACACGAAAAATAGCAGGTGCCGATTTTTCAAGCTATCCCCTTTTGATTGTTTTTGACAATATATTTCAACGTTGCATGTTTTTTCTTCACTAATATTAATGCAAAACTAACTTTTGCTTTCTATCGAAAATCAAAACCAGAAAGTATGCAGGGTACGGAACCGAAATTTAGTCTAAGCTTTCTTTGACTTTGGTGCCAAAGCGTGACGATTTCAACCATCCGTGGGGAAATCAGCTCAATGCTGGAATAAAAACTAAACCAAGCATACCATTTAAATTCCAAAACGTAAGGACTCCATATTGAAAAAACTATATTGCCAATAAAAAATCCTTGGTATAGCTACATTGCATTTTAAGTAAAGCATACATAGGAAATGTACTAACTGCTACCGTCGTGGGACCTTTTAAGAATCATTACTGAAATAAGAAATAAGAAAATAATTAGTGTTTTTATAGAGTAAGTATAACCATAGCGACCAAATAATTAAACTGTAATTCAGCAAAAGAGCTAGAATTATTTAAGAAATGTATAATCCTAAAGTGCAAATGAAGCCTCGTTTCTAAGGTGTTTATTGCCGACGGCTAACGGCAATTGCAAATTTTGCCATACTATTTTTGGGAAAACTCCTAAGCGTCCTAAGTAGTTTTTTTTTCGGACTTCCTTACCGCTACCGGGATTGCAATCCCAGCAGTTCAAGACGAGAAGATTATTCATTTTGCTTGACTTTTATTTATATATATTATTTGATCGACCAACGACTTGGAGTTGGCTGATCTGGCTAATCCTTGAATACAAGGTTGATCCGGAATTTTAGTCAAAAACTTGTCTAAGTCTGACTTAAATCCTGCTACTGGATCAATGCCTACATACGTCCTACGACTATTTGAGGGCAGCAAATTGAACAACGAAGGAGCCCGAGAAAGAAGAGAGTTGAACTTCTTTGTTTTAACTAGCCTGGATTCTCGAGGGTTTGAGCGTGCTCTCAAAACGCACATTAAGCCTCTACGGTCACTACAATTGACCCCAAATCCTGGGTTGGGACAAAGCTCATGAATGCTTTTGAAAACGTACAATATCAGATACCTTTCGTACCTTCTCTGAATACTGTACAATCCCAACCTTTCTAACCTCTCCCAATACGAGAGCTCTCTCATATCTTCAATGTTCCTAGTAAAACATCTTTGGACCTGCTCGAGCTTTTGCAAACCTGCTGAATTAATTGGAGCCCAAATGGGAGAGGCATATTCAAGATGAGGCTGAACAATCGACTTGTACAGAGTTAGCATCGTGATACTATCTCTGGACTTAAACGTGCGATATGTCCAACCACATGTTTGAAAAGCCTTACCAACTTTCAACTGGATATGCTCATCGAACTTTCCATTATCTTGGAGGACAACACCTAAATCCTTCATGGATGAGACCTGCTGAATGCCCTTACCTTCATCATCTAATAGTGGAGTGTCTAATGGCGTCGACCCAAAGGTCATTAGGCGGAATTTCATTCCATTCAGTGCCATGGTACTGGGTAAGCAACCCAGGAGTAGATTTGGTCTAGGACCTCTGCCAGACAACCGGAATCCTGACCATTCCCACCAACTACCAATTTTGTATCATCAGCATCAGAAGAGATACTGACATTACTTCTACCAAGCTTCTGAAGCGGAGCAAGGAAGATAATGAAAAGGAGAGGACCCAAAATGGAGCCCTGAGGGGCACCCGACTTAACATCATGTACGTCACAAAGGAATCCCTCAACCTTAACTGATTGTTTCATACCACAAATGAAACTTCTAAGCCAATTGAGAACCTTGCCTTGGATCCCCATCTCATGGAGCCTGTTAACTAAAAGGCCTTGGCAAAGTCGAGATAAACTACATCAACTGACTCGTGCCTTTCAATTCCCTCAATAATCTGCTCTATATGTTCAATCAGTTGGTTATACGTGCTAAAATGTTCAACATGGAACCCATGTTGTTTAGGAGGAAGGACTTTATGGATATCAAGAGATTTTGGCAAGCCTTGCCAGTCCCAACAAACTCATCAATAGAGCAATGGACTGTTGCTCCTAAACTCAATGGAGTTGAAAACACACTAGAGAACTGATCTCCAAGTATGTTGGCCATAGTCTCTACATTGTCTATGGCTTCCCCATCGACCTCAAAAGGCCCTACAGGGTGTTTGATCTTTCTCTTAGAGTTCGCATAAGAGAAAAACGCCTTCGGATTCGAACTCACCTCTTGAACAACTCTACTTTCCTCTTTCAACTGATCGGTCTCAATGGAGTCTTAATTCTACCCTGGATTAAATCCAACTTTCTTTGAAGGCTAGCCACAACTACCGGATTCAAAGTGCTCTGGAGCCTTTTTGCAAGTTTGCAACTCTTTTTGAACAATTGCTTCCTTTACTTCGGAATTTTAGAATGTGCCCCGCCCTGTGAAACACATTCAGAGATTGCTAAACTGGAACAGACGTCCTCAAAAACTAGAATCATTTTGTCTAAGGCTACATCTATGGACGATTCCTTTTTCAGCATTGAAATAAGATCAAGCTCCCCTAACCTTTCTATAATCAACCTCCAATGTTCATCTTTGAATTTGAACTTACTCTAAAGCACGCCGGCTTTTGAGTAATGGTCGACCCTATCTCAAGAACATGATGATCTGACAGATTACTAGGTGTCACATGGACATACTGGATCAGATCAGGGTCATTGGAAAAAAAACAAGTCAAGAACCCTATTCGGTCTGGTGGCTACACCAACATGCTGAGAGAGATTGTGCAAGATCGCAAATTCCTCCAGCTTTTCGAACGACTGAGACGTCGATTTCGAAATGGGAATATACCCATCTGGACTAGCCTCCCACTCTACAACGCTAGCCGGATAATTGAAGTCCCCTACAAAGAAAACCTTTGAGCAAACTGACTGGTCCAACTCATTTCCTATGAATTTGAGAGCTGACAAGAACGAGCTTACTGAACAAGAGGGGGGGCCTATATATTGTCACAATGGACAGATCAAGACCTTGAAGATGGCAAACTAAGACATCTACTTCTCCATTAGACATTTTTACATGACTAATGCGCAGGTCATTTCTAACATATAGACATACGCCCCCATGCGGAAAAATGGGATTGTCAGGGCGTACTCTATCCCATCGAACTAAATTGAAACCAACCATGGCCAGGTCTTCATCTAAGACCCCTGGTCGAAGCCAGGTTTCTGTCATGGAAATGAACGAGACCTGCCTATCTAAAGCTAGTTCCTCAAGAACCTTGATCTTTGTGTTATCTTTTTTGGAAATAAGACAATGCACATTCAAATAAAGCCCTTTTATGGGCAGATAGCCCTTCGATGGACTAGAGCTATCAAATCTTTGACTAGGCTCTCTAACCTTGAAAAATCCTGTTTTTGGACAAAACTAATCTTAGGTGGAGGATAAGAGAACCTTTGAGGAGAGCATAGATAACTTCATATATCTCATGGAGAGCACTTATGGTTTTCTATGGAGGAGAGGGTAAAAGGGGAGGAGAAGAGGGAGAAGGAACTCTGGCCGCCACCTGAGCATACGATCTAAGAGATGCGAGGGGGGCTTATGGTTACAAAGTTTGAAACACATTTTTTATGATCTCTACTTTTAAGAAGGGATGAATTTGAAGGTTTAGGTGATTCCGTTATCTCTCCACCGTCAGCAATATAAACGCGTTATGGGCCGTTTGGGCAGACTTATGTGTGTGGCATTAGTTCGGGCCGTTCCTTTTTTTGTTGGTGTAGCCTACCACGGACTTCTAGAGATATGGACTGCAAACGGAAGCAAAACTATCCTATCTCCTAAATCGCTCATCTTATTCCAAATAATTAATTCATACGACCACAAGATCTTGTTGAATAGATGAACTCAGCCAAGTTTGAGCCCAAACCTATGCTTAGGCATGGAGGTCGCAATTTAACTGGAGGTCTATCAAATTGTCGCAGTATACCCTGGTAGGCTTTGATCTCATTAGGAAACGGGGCTAATACGATGAGTTAGGCCTTACCTTGGATCGGCTTTCACCCTCCATCCTGTTTAAGAGGTTACTGGTGATCATTTCCAGTCAATATAGTCCAATTTTCACGTAAATTCTTGTTTATAATTCAAGATGATTGACATTGGAATTCCCGGATTGTGTAGTAGTTGGTCCATTTTTCGC
>NC_081444.1:14712893-14714941 GCF_007210705.1 Tigriopus californicus | reverse complement strand
TTTCTGGCAACCACTCACATCAAAAATATTTTAGAACTTTACACGAATTCTTGTCACTTGTAATTTTTATTCGAACAAGTCAAACTTCATGGTTCGTCCATCTTGTATCACCCGTTTACCTCAACTTCACTTGGACAGCTGGAAAACTTGAACAATAGGAAAAAATCCTGGTAGACAGGAACTCCTCCAGCTACAGCTTAAAACTAGCCATATTCCTCCCTATAATTTCCAATGCCTATGGCGAGGGAATTTGCTTGGCTTGGAGAGCGTGACCATTTTTTTTTCAATTTCTGGTCGGGCGGTTGAGTTCAATGGTTTCTAAAATTTCCGTTATACTATTGGGGTACATTTGGCGGCGTCAAATATGTCCAGTCTAACGTCGTCCATGGCTTAGGGAACTCAGGAGACATGTTCAAAGTTATGTAGAAAACACTACATAAAATTTGAATTTTCGGCCTGCTCTTGGTCAGCTGCATAAGCTTTTGACAACATAACTTTGAAACGATCGACTTTGCATGTAAATGATATTAAACTGGCCTACCGTTAATTCAAGAGATCTACGTTTTTTTACTTTATTACTTTAATTCGAAAAGTGGCTCAGAGTGGCTGTGACCGATTTGCCGGCAAGCTCGTTCGCAGTCCATATTTCTAGAAGTCCGTGGCCCTACCAAGGCCTGCATCTTGAATGGCATAGTTTTGAATCAAGTCATAGACACCTAGGCACAAATTTCATTCAAAAAACTTTCAATTACTTGTGTGACAAAAATCTGTACTTCAAATACTTTATTAAACTCGCTGAATCAATTGAACTGGTTAAAATGAACAGATTTGGCTGACGTGCAAGTTTAAAAAAATATTAACGAAATGTGTGCCTAGGTGTCTCTGTTTTGACTCAAAACATAGGCACAGACTTGTCAACGCGGTTCTCAGTTAACTATCTGTCAAAACCAGTAGTTTTTGGAAGAGCTCAGTGTAGCACTTAAACAGTCGGCGGAGAAAGAAGAAAAAACATGGTGCCATTAATCCCGAATTCGTTTATCTACAAGATGGGGAAAAATGATATTCTCTGAAAATGTTTCTACCCATTTAAAAGATAGCTTTATGACATCTTGTTTTCATTGCGAGGGCTCAGAGAAAAAAATTATGCTAAACATTATGGAAAACAAGGCAAAAATTCTGAGGTCATCTTGACATCTCGCAATGTACTTAGAAAATACTTTTGGGTAATTCTTAACTATCTACCATTGATAGAACTCCAACCATTCTTTTTCTCTTTTCTGCTAATTCTTATCATTGTTCATATAAGTTGACGCAGGTTGTCAGATAGCCAGATTTTCAAGAACATCAATGAAAAATAACCTATCACATAAATACATAATTGTCTTTAAATCAAAAGCCATCGAATCCTCTTTGAGATCAAAGTTTTCCCTTAAGCTCGTGCAATTGGGGATCTATTTTCATACAAGAGCTTTTAGATGTACCTATTTGAAGGTCAAGATTTTCCAATTGCTAACACTTTTTCCATTGACACACTTTTTAAAAGATGTGGTATTACCTACAATCTATCCTCACACCTAAAAGGAGATTTGTCAAAAATCCCATTTATTAGCTGAAAGTGCTAAAATGGCTATTAGAGCTTGTGATATTCAAACCTGCCTGTTAAACTAATCTTTTTTATCATTCTAGACCATTTATCTGCATTTTAAGTTAAAGAGGGGATTTTTTTTGGCAAATTTTCTTTCAAGAAGTCAACACGAATTGACGAATGGACGACCCTAAATCAATATAATTCTTTTATTCTTTGAAGAGGTTCCACGTAATATTTTACCACTTATTGGATGAGTTTCGAACAAGCCAGAGTTTGACACGGCAATATTTTTTTCCGAGTGGAAAGCTAATTGATGAGTTTGTTGGGACTGGCAAGGTTTGTCAAGCTGAGCATTTAGATGATCTTGTAGTCACAGATCAGGATGCTTTAGAGGCCATCAGGGACTTGAGACTCTCGAGCTCCCCTGGCCCTGATGGAGTGACATCTCAGTTTCTGATGA
>NC_081444.1:14705141-14712842 GCF_007210705.1 Tigriopus californicus | reverse complement strand
AAATTTCTATTATGAATAATTCTCAAACCAATCACATTAAATTATGATTTCTAGGTGCAGCGTGCATAGACAAAGTAGCCAAGTTTCGAAGTTACTTTAGACCAAGGGCAAAGGCGCAAAATATGTCATATCTTAGACGGATGATATGGACTCGCCATGTCTTGGCAGGATGGAGAGGATTAGAAGCAAATAAAGATGATTGTAGATCGAAAAGTAGTATAACGTACTCAGTAAGCCTCATTAATATTTATCCTCTCTAAACCAAGATGTCAAAATGCTTTCCCGAAGGAAAGTTTCGCCTACACTCGCAACAGAACTAATCCTAGCTGATTTTCAGAGGCGCCTTTGTCACAAAAATACGAATAATTTACATAACAAAGCCCCGAGTGTAAAAGATGCCTATGGGAATCTTAGATCCTCTTTGTTAAGATCAAAAAATTTCTCGCATATATAAAGAAACAGAGCAACAAACCATTTACATATCTGTGATATGGTTATCTCACTTAACGTCTCTGAAGAACAAAATAAGCAACGCAGGCAAATGTCGACCTAAAATGGACTTTCATACGCAATATCTTGATGGATTTCAAGTATTCCCTTCCGCATCTTGAGCTCAAAAAGCACTTTACAAAGTAAACCTTTCATCGTCAGCATTTTGTATCATTGGACATTGTATAATGAACTTGACAGCCAATTCTGATCACATGAACCAGGGATCTCATTGATCATGTTGAAGACATGACTGTATGAAGGTGTAATTGTTAATGGAATGGATTATGGACGAGAGTTCATCTTCTATCCTTTCCCAATGGCAGATGTATTATTTCCCTGCAAGATATCAAGCATACGATAGTATGTCAATATGTATTCAACAAACTCGTCAAAATCAAATGCATGTCTGAATAGTTCAAATTGACAAGTAGACAAACAATGAATGACTATAAATATCGTTCCAAGTGATCCATTAGACAGTTCCATTTCGACCTCTTCTCCTCCGATATCAAAAATGATCCGCAAAATCCTGGCATGCTTGGTCCTGATGGCCATGGCTTCTCCAATGGTGGAAGGTCTTGAAGTAACTGGAAAGGCTCCTCAACCTACCATGAGGCTCATGTCGGTAAGTAGACACCAAATTCTCAGGATTTGTCCAATGTTTTGTACAAAATTGCAACCCAGTGGTCACAATCCGCTCAGGTTAATAGGAAAATGCGTTCTTTATCTCGAAATTGGGAGAATTGCATAGGTAACATTAGGTTTGACCTATCGTAAGACGCCACAGCCAATGATTTGATCTGCAATAACTCACGTTGACATATTGGTATATTGAAATTGTTAAAAAGAAGAGCTCTTATTAGAGTACTCCTTAACTTAATCATTTCATCACTTGTCCCTGCTAAAAAGTATGTCTGCAGAATTCAGATTTAGTGGAAAATATATAGTTTATTGCAGTGTAATTCTTTTCTGAAAATATTTCTCTATCCTCTTCATCTTTAAAGCAATATCCACATAACTTGATCGAGATAAAAAGAAGAAAGAATAATCAGATTTCAATTTGAATCTATATTTCATATGAAAAAATATCAGTTTCATACCTGAAAAAATATCAGTTTCATACCTACTTGACATACATGAACCAATTCAGCTCGTACATTTTCTTGACATTCTTTCACCATAAAAATGAGACTCATTTGACAAACTGACCATTTCAAGCGCAACCAATTGGGATTCTTTTTCAATCTCTTGCAGATTGCTACGGATCGCCATGGATCTCGATCTGGTCGTAGACGTGGATCTAGTTTCGGCCGGGGTAATAACTTTGGTCTTAGTTCTCTGGCTGGCCCGCTCTTGGGATTAGCTCTCGGCGCCGGTCTTTTTGCTCTCATCTCCAATGTCATCGCCGCTCCAGCAGCTCCAGCAGCTCCTGCAGCTCCATAACGTGTCAGTTGGAAGCCTGCTTGAACAGTGAATGTAGCGATTTATAACTTAAGTTATCATCTTTTGTCGAACTTGTCATCTAAAAAATAAAAATTGTTATCATCGAGGCGCTCTCCGGGGCTAGCTTTAGAACTTATTTATCACTTACTCAATCCCACTGGAATTTGACATTTGATCGTTTGCTTGTCAAATGTCTAACATTTCCGAAATTGTTTGTCAAAATATATCTCGTCTAAATCCAGCAATAGGTAAGATCAGATCTAACTTTCTTTGGAGGCCAACCACAACTCCTGGGTTTAAAGTCCCTTGCAACCTTTTCACTAGTTTGCCAAAAAAAAGTTTTTGCACAAATAGCTTTAAAAGTCATTATTGCGTTTTAGTCATGAATTCCTGGCTTTATTTTCATTTTTAAATTAACATTAGTATTAAGCTATCAGCACTCTTTTACGGAGAATCTGGACACCCTAGCTGGAGCACTCTCATACATTGCACTACAATTAGTGTAAAAGTTTGGCTTTCATTTTTTACAGGCAATGTTTTAGACTCATAAAGGCCTTATTTGGGAACACTTTTGTCATGGATTATAGAAGCATTCTGAATGCATTGGCAAACATAGTACAAAAAGAAGGGGTTGCAATGGGAAAGCCTTCACTAATACTGGGGACACAATAATTCATAACCTCTTTTCTGGTTCAATTTGGTTTTTCACGGGCTTTTCCAGCTGCGATCCCCATTGCTATTGAAATGAAACATTATATTTCGTCTATTGCAAAATTCTTTCAAAGTCTAAGGCTTTGGTGTGACCAAATCCGTTTTCAATGGGTGTGTGAAAACTTCATTAAACTTATCCATATCCCAGGAATTCAGACCAGATTTTTTTGTATATTGGTCCGTACAGTCGAATCGGAAATTATGAATTTTCATATGGCTTGCCAAGAGTTAACTGTACAACACTGAAAAGATGTATTTCTTTTTGCTGTAGTAATGGACAAAAATGGGTCGGGGAAGTAGAAATCTCGGAAATATGAACTAAAACAGGGATATTGAGCGGTAAAGTGACTTTACATACAGTGTATGGTTCGGAATGAAATAAGTAAGCATAATCTCATTGCTTTTTTTGCGGAATTCCTTTTGAAATGAAATTCCCAACAATGCGAGACGAAAAGCTTATTCATTTTAGCAAGCTGTTTTGGTTTGGGTGAAATGAATGAACATTGTTTATTGCTTTTGCCCCTCCAATCACCTTCTCGGTGTAAAAAGAGTAATGGCATTGTTAAGTATATTGCTCAATGATATGGGAAGAACTCTATTTATAATTGGGTTTATTAATAACAAGATAGAATAATGGCGAGTTGGAGCAAGGTTGTATGGAAAGGACCATTGAGGTGCAACAGATGGCACGATATTGGATAAAAGACAAGGCTTCACGTTGCACGCGGTAAGAATTCTTTGTTGCATTAAGATTTAAATTTTGACTGAGCATTGTTTGATTTTTTGAAACGTTCCTGACACGAATCGTAAATGGCTAAAAGAGCACTCAGTTTTTCTTTTTGCAATGGTAATAAACTTGAAAAAGCCAAGAACGAAAATAAGCAGATACATTGTGCAAGCATGAACTTCAGCTTGAATGTAAACGATTAGTGTCTAAGAGCAAGTAGGAAACTGTAGCTTAACCTTGCTTTTCAATCGTCAACCTAGAGTTTTGCCAATATATTCTCGCCAGATGACGTAGATTCGAATCTCGCCGTAAAAAAATATTATAGTAGAAGGCGTTTATTGCAATTTCCCAGCAAATGAGAGGTTCCGGTGCCATTCTTTTCGCCAACCTTCCTCAGGGAAGCTTTTAGAAGCTGACCGCCCAAAGAGCCAATCTTATACAGGACAATGACAATGTCCATCGGAGATGTTGAACTATGTATGCTGTGGCTGGGCTTGATAATTGGTCGAGCCATAGTTTTCCTACCATGGCAAGCACCAATAAAAAAAATCTGCATACGTTGGTACTTGAAATTGAGTTCATAAGGATACTTTGGCGTCTTCGAATCAAAGTACATATCTGTCGACGTCGACACATGCAACCCTCATTTCAAAAAGCCTTTATCCAATTTGCCCTGTCTCTTCATTTTTCCGTTTATTTCCGTTTGAATTTCCTGTTCATGTGTTTGTCACTAACCTTACATGCTCTAAGTTTTAACCCAGCCAGATTTCCTTTCCATCCATGTAGAATCATAATAGCTCAGCATTGGATAAGGAAAACTGGACACTTCACCCAAATTGCCAGAATAGCAAAAAGAAATAAGCCAGTAAGTTCCGGATAATAAAGTTTTCTTGGGTCCAGATGCTGGGATTAGATAGCACCTGATGGTTTTTTTTCTGAACGAAATCAATGAATGGTTGATTGGGCCCCGAGGACCGACATAAATCTGGAGACATTGTGTTGCTCTCTTCAACCAAGTGGGACGGATATGCCCCAATGCCTTTCAACTTGAGAAGTGGAAAAAGGTCCACGATTCCCCAGTTTCCATAACAATCAAGCCCTTTTACAGAAGCGAGAGAGAGAGAGAGAGGGAGAGTAAGGCTTGGATGAAAGCAGGATTTGTTCCACCGCTGCCTCTTTGACCACATGACGTCACTCATGAGACCCAAAACTTCTCAGAAGTGCGAAAGGCTGTATACACATGCCTTGGCGCTTTGCCTTTAAAGTTATATCTTTGGGGATATGATATAAAGGTTTTATTCAGGACAGGCAATGGGCTTGGTTTCAGGTGATCCGCCTTCATTGAAATTGTGTTATATCATTGTTCCACTTTATGTTCATAACCTAGTTATGAATGGTATTAACTAAACGGACAAATAAAGGCTGATAGGTTAAGTGCCACCAATTCATGAAGGAACTTTCAATCAAAAGGCCATCAAAAATCGCATTCTTTGCTTTACCATTTCCAGCCTTAATGAACAATTTGGAGATGAATACATCTAAATGGTCATTGTGAATAAATTATGTGGGAGTATAAAGAATGAAGCATTTGACATGAAATGATGGAAATGATCCCAATCGCACTAATAACAAATTTGCTTTTCAAGCTCATTATAGAATGGTAATAGGTGGGAGTAATGAAGGTAAGGTAACGCGAAAAAGAGAACGGAAAATATGAAGCTCCAGCCCAACAGGGGCATGGTTACTTTTGACCCAAAGAAAAGACCGTATTTAGCTTATCTCTTCTTGTAAAAGAGGATTTGAAAACATGTCACAACAATTACAATGATATTTTGTCTGAACTCTGAAAGAGTGAAATGTTAACAAGAGCGTTTGTTCTATGGTATTATAAGGTGCTGTCATTTTTGTGACTTTCTCGGTTGAACGCTCTGTCCTTCATTGAACCAAGGAGATTTGCACCAATCAAATGAATTTTCAATTGCATATTATGGTTGCCACGATTAGCTTATGTATGGTGCAAAGAGGTCAAGGGTCAGCAACAAAGATGGGGGCAGATGTATGAATTCCAATACGAATATTATTGCCTTTCTATGACAACTTTGGTCAAGTTTCTTTTTCTCTATATCTAGAACATTTTTGACCTATTATTGGTAAATGTTTTCGTCACTCGACCAATGGATTGCTTTAATTCATACATCTCCCTATCGAGATTGATAATTTGAATTGATGTCTATTTCAAGAAAAATATTTCAGGGTCAACAATGAAACTTATGATGATAAAAACGCAAGGTAAGAAAGGTATGTACGTATAAGGGATCAAACCACAAAAGAAAGTTATTCATGCAGGATAACGTCAATTCTGCTCGCACAATACATTAAAGTTATTGAAGAGGTCCCGTGATAAATAGAGCCGGGATTTACAGGTAAATTTCATCAAAAGTTTTCTTTTGCAAGTCGGTCAACAAAATAATGACAACATAAATTAAAAGGTCAAATTGAATATAGTTGTAGGTAGCAAGGCAAGCAGATGAAGATCGTTATGATAAATTCGTTTAAACTATTTACACAAATAAAGTTTCAAAATTCAATTGTTATTTGTAATTGAAATTTATCAATTACTTCAGTTGAATACAAGATAACTTCAATTATTTTCATGGCAAATGTTATTAACTTGTTTTGCTTGGAGAGAAATGTTGCAATCATTATCTCTTTGCAGGGGTGAGCATGATAGCTTACCTACATTTGTCATTTGGTTGAACTTGCCGACTTCCTTGAGCAAAATATTTTTCTAATTTGAAGCTAGGATGGCAATGCATACTCAGATCTACACCAAAGAGGACGTATTCTTTAAATTTTGTAACAGAACTCACCTGAATATTGAAAATTTAATTGGATCATGGTGAGGGTTGGTGGAAGTGTTTGTCTACTCTCGACACTCAAGTTCTGGTTGCTTTACCATTTCATTTTCATTGCTTTTTTGTATTTTATCATTGTTGCCTACATTTTTGTGGAGTTAGATTGGCTTGAAAATTCTAAAGTAAAAGTTAAATTGAAATAAAGGTGGAGTAAAAAAACTCAATCAAAAGCAATTAAAAATACATCTCGTTATTTTGCAGTATTTTCATATTAGCTACCAAGAGGTGAAACATGTGTGATTTGTTGACTCTTTTGTAGTCCAATTGAATATCAGTAACTGCTTGTTCAGCTGACAGAAACATGCATTTCTACAACTGAGTTCAATGCTTCCAATCCCATGATTCGATAAGTAGTGTATTACGGCAATTGTATCCTCTTGTGACTTGCAAAATAGGAAATAACATGCATATATCTTCATTTTTGTAAAAAAAACAGCAAAACTCACAAGTTACTTTCAAGATGATTGCTTCCTCTCCTTAAAAAGAGCCGATGTATCAGTTGTATCGATTTTTCCGCCGGTTTGTGCATGAATTTTTCTTAAGTGTTCGTCCTCTTTGGTAAATTGTCGTCAGGATTAGTTTGGAAGGGTCTTCACAAAATATTTCATTTTTTTCTGGAAAATAATTGGACACAGTTCCCGCCGCCTAGTTTCTTTTGGCAAAGAGTTCTAAATTGAAATGGCTTTTTGACTTAAATCCGTGCGTGGCTGGACGTTCTCGCTCGGTGAGGTCGAGTCAGGCCATATGCTTCTGTGTGTTGAGAGTCTTTTTGTCTTTTTTTACAAGTTTTTCCAACGGCTCAAAGGAATGCCATACCAGTACTAATGAAATCAAATATTCTATTTCGCCTATTTGACGTTCCCGACATAGCTTTGATTATTTAGGGTAAATTGGAGTTTTTGAAAATGATCAGGGTTTATGTCTCTTGATTGTTTCAAGTGTCTGTAATGCCTTGTTATTTCCAAATTGTATGAGTCATATTTAAGAGCAAATACTCATCCAACATTATTTCCCATTTCTATCCCAGCCTGTTAATAATCTCCAGGACAAATCCTGGTTTGCATTAAATTTAAAACAATCTACATTTTCTGTGCGTAAAAAAATATTTACTAACAGAGCTAAGAGCGTTGTTGGAATTTGATTAGAATAAAAACTACTGTTTTTATTTTTCAAACAAAATTAAAAAACACCCAGTAACCACACATATTAAATCAAAAGCGTTCATGAAAAAAAAGCGCTGAAAATGAAATTGAATGAACGGTTTGTCCTTTGAATAAGAATACTACTTTTAATGCAATTTTTGCTAACCTGAAAAGTCAGCTTCTAATCAAGAATCACATCTGCATCTTGGTGTCACATTGCATCCAAATTGAAAATCGTTATTCAATTTCTCTACTATTGCCAACACATTGC
>NC_081444.1:14681457-14704745 GCF_007210705.1 Tigriopus californicus | reverse complement strand
CAGTTGTTGAAGTAATTGAGAATTTTAAAATGAAAATTTGGCCCATCGATTGCGTCTTCTGCGTTAGATTATTTTGCTGATTCTGTCTTCCTTCTTGTTATACCTTTATAATATAATATTATAATATATTTTAATAGGCATGCTTATTAACTCTGGCGCTTTTTACATTCAAAATAAAACTCTTTCACTTTCCATTATGAATTCTGCAAAAAGATCATGAAATAATAAATGATAAAATGCATCGGTTTTGTAGACGTTTATAGACAAACAAATGAATCGTCAGCCAAATAAGCATTTTGGATAAAACTAAGTCCGTGACATAGAAGTTAAGATTAAAGGTTTTAAACTTGGGTGCAACAAAAACAGGTCAAACCAATGAGCACGAACTCGACATGTGAAAAATTTAGAAAACTAAATTTGATTAGATCTCCGGATCAAATCGAGCAACTACGGAAAAAGTTCAGACTCGATTGACTCTCCACATTGCTATGGATTTTTGACGCTAGTAATGATGTCGCACAATCCCAAAAAGTATTCACAAAAAGCAGTATATTCTGGCATTAAATGATAAAGATTGAAAAGATAAAGGATGTAACACGAAAGTAGAATAGTCCAAAAGTTATTAACAATCATGTCAGAATTGCTCTCTACGTCTGTCCCACCTCCAAGTTAATAGGAAACTGTCTATCACGAATCTCAACTCTCTTTTCTACTAGTGATGTGTTTCGATCCGGAAGGTCAGCTTTTTAGCTTAAAGGACCTCGGTTAGGGCTCCCATCACAAGCTAAAGAGAGCATCATATCAAAATAGAAAAACCTTAAATCAGTGGCAAAACGCGACCCTGCCGTTCTAGAACCAGGGCTCATTTCAAACTCGTTCCTGATCTTGGGTCTATATTTCTCACCCTTTTTTCGTCGGAGGGGTTCTTCAAGGTAAATAGCTGATTTTCCGGATCGAAACCCATCACTATTTTCAACTTCTGAATCCCACAGACCATCCACAACGGTGAGGTCAAAGGAATAATGCACAGCGGCTGACCGTCAGGGACCCCATGGTATCCGGTCCCCTGACAATGTCACAGAGTCAAAAAGAATCCTCAAGGGTCTAAAATACCCAGAGGAAATCCAACATGGTGGAGTAAATTATTTGGGGTTGCGTCACAAACCAAAATGCAATGGGAACAATCGTAAATTGTCCTTCGAGAAGAACCCCTAACATTGAAACCAAAATCAGTCGAGGAAGTCCATGGAAGGATAATGTGCTCAGAACCCAAATAAAGTACAAGAACGTGGGGAAGTGCAAATGGAATAAAAGTACCACTCCCAAGTCTTCCTTACGCGCATCGCTATGGCCCAACATGTTTTTATTTCTCAATGATGACAACCAACAAATTCTTAGCTGATTTATTATCTCTTTGAGCTCTCATTTTTGCTCAAATCTTTATATGGTTGATGTGAAGTTTTGTTCAAAAACTTGGGCAAGTCTTACTTAAAATGTTTCAATTATTTCTTTTATTGATAGCTTAACCATGAAGGAGGGATCAGCTTTCGTTTATGCTCTGTTGACGGAGACAACTGGCACTTCTTTGTGCCAATATTTGACTGGTTAATTTTAGGATTTAAGCATAGGCTTTGATCCGAGAACAAATGTGTACGGGGACCAAATAGTCACTAAAATGTTAAAGCTTGAAGAATAAAGCTTATTTAAGGGTTGAGCACAATTATCTAACCCAAAGAGAAGCCTGCTTAATTGTGGCAAAAAAGTAAAAAAGTAGGTAAAAAAGTATGTAATTCTTAAAAGGAAGGGGAAAGCAAACAACTGGCGTTATTCCTTGGAGCAAAATTAGTAGTCAAGATGCCCAGCCAACAGATTTGTCATTTATTTCAATTTACCGGCTTGTTGAAGTGAACAGTATTCTGATAGTAGTAACAGATAAGTATACCAAATTTGCCTTGTTTTGAGTTTTGATTGACCATAAGGTGTCATGAGGGGCTAACCGAAAGTTATAAATATTCAGACACAAAATACAAATATCTCACTTAGTCTGGATGCCAAATTTTATCATCTTCATCCTGAGGATAATTTGATTTGCCATATCTTTGAGAATTGAAATGTTTCCTGAAAAAAGTTTATGGTCAACAAAAGCCTCTCATCAAATTTGAAATGAATTTTAATATTTTTTGAGGGGAACGTGGCCATAAGCATGCTCATTTGTGCATCTGTGTGCTTTTTATCAATTAAGCCCATACTTGTTTCAAGAGGTGGATTATAATTGGAAATGCGAACAATCATATCAGTCACAAACTCTTCAGATCTAGGACTCAATGGATTAGGTAGTCTCTCTGCAATTGATCAATGAGCCATTGTGGCTAACCAACCTTTGAGACTTAAAATGCAAATTTAAAAAAAAGAAAATACTAGCAATAGAGAGCGTGGAATGCCATCTCCTGAAGTGGATTGAGCAATCGATTATTGTTTGCTCGTTGTCGGGTGGTTTCAAAATGTAACTAACCACTTTCAAATTGCTCTCAATCACTAAACATTCTCGAGGAAAACAGTGGTTGTTGTGGCTTTTTCTTGTCATTTGGCAACTATTCGTAGCGTACAAATGCAACTATCCCGAAAGACTAACCAAAATCGAAGAGGTCGATCCCTGTTCAACAGACTTTCAAGAAACAGTGTTGAAGCAGATCCCAGAAGAGAATATGTAATCCTACGACCACTAAAGCTTGACCTTTCATCCCCATCCAATCCCATCTAATTGCGCTTCTTGCGTATGCCCAACGTTTCGAGCGGACCAATTACTTTTATTCTCAAAGTTGTACTTGTCCAAAGTTACATTACTGGGGCATCTCTTTGTCTTCGACCAAGTGCCCCCAACCTCTAGTCTAAAGAAAAGACTACTGTGAACTGAACTGCTCCAACTAAATCGCCAAATGAGGTTTTCGAACATCATTCAACTAATCTAAAAAAAAAAAACTCATTTGGGCTATTCAAATTGCAATATTTAACTTCTTGAATAATACAATAGCCAGTTCTTACCAAACCTCTTACTCTGGGCTCTCTTTTGGCGCGGCACGCCTCTGAAATCAGCAGGTGTCTTTGTGCATTCCCTTGCTGTCTCCGAGAGATGCAAGAGGAATCGGCTCAATCGGCTCCATCCAGTCCTGGTTTGTTCCCCCAATGCCTCTGTTTCTGCAGAGAAGAGCTGGCAGGCCTGTTTTCTTCCACCTATATTTGTACATTGTTTCACCTCCCTATCCACGTTCAAATGCACTTGGTTTCCTCTTTAAATAGATTGGACACACGTCTCCCTTCTATTATGCAGATGCTATAAAAAAGGTATAATTTTGTTGAAGATAACATTCTCCAGGAAAATAAAGCAAATGATGTAGAAAAATATTTGTATCAACGCTGAAGTGAAGCTTTTGCAGGCTGTTTAGGTTTTAAAGTAGCACCTTGCTTTGTCTCTGTTCAAGACTGAGATATTTGGGACCTAAAGTCAGACCAGCAACCTGCTTAATTCACTACTAAATTGAAATATCTAGCTCATTTCAGCAGCATAAAGATTTAAAAAAATGGATTTGGGTATGGAATGGATGAAGAAAATTTCCCTCGAACTATCCCTGTTGGATTGATTAGGCGCCGAAAAGTATGCGTGGAGATATGAATCATGGGGTAAACGTTATTCTCCGCCGATTAGTTGGCGGTGCTACTTTTTTAAGCTAAACCTCGTCTAATCAAACCTAACCTCACCTAACACGACATTAATCACCCTTAAAGTCTTAATCTAAACCTTTTAACATTTTGGCACAAATTTAAAAATGAGCACAGCCAACTAATCGGTGGAGAATAACGTTGATCGAATCATGTGGGTCTTTGCCACACGGTAAACGTTATTCTCCACCGATTAGTTGGCGGTGCTACTTTTTAAAATCTTAACCTGACCTAATCAAACCTAATCTAACCTTACCTAACCTAGCCCAACCTAACCTAACACGATATTGATAACCCTTAAAGTCTCTATCTAAACCTTTTAACATTTTGCCACAAATTTAAAAATAAGCACCGCCAACTAATCGGTGGAGAATAACGTTGATCTTGCCACACACGTTCTATTAGCCAGTTGTATAAATACCGCTGCTATGAGTGCTCTATGCTCTGATTGGCCGAGAGAGGACTCAAGAGTAAAGAGACATAACAGCTGCTTAGCTGCTTCTCCCTCATCTTACATCTTTAGTCTATGAAACTATCGTTCTATCTGAATATTGAACCAGGCCCAGGGCATCTTTTTCCACACCGATTGTTGAATAACTGGATCGCTTTGGCCCTCAAAGACAGTGAATGAGTGACCCAACCCAACAAACATGAGACTATAGACTCTGGAGAGTGGTAAGTTCAACTTTCTTTCTCCCGCTCCTATTCTGGATCCACACTTTGTTGTTAGTTAAGGGATTTTTTACTCGTACAATCACGATGGAATGGAAGATTTGATGTGACCGTCATTGATCCATACCTTGAGGGAGAAGGCCACGACAACTATGAGACAGTTCTAGAAGTTGAGAGCCGTCGTTATATTCAATACATTCTAACAAAGTACGGCCATTATCCTACTCCAATTTCGGAGTCTAAAGGATACATAGACAGACCCACAATGTACATTACTATTTTTCTGTCACAGTTCTACTTTTTCAAAACTGGTCTTCAAAGTCCAGGGCTCGATATTGCCCCCATAAAGCCAAGAAACAGGGTTTGAATATGGTTTGAGATGCGAAAAACAGTTCCTTAACCAACATATCCCATCCTTGTGGAACCTTAGCTGCCCATTCTTCATTCATGATATTTGGCATTGCTCCGGTTAAGCCATGTAATACTTTAGGGTCAGTGCGATGAAAGTAAACCCTTGACTAGGTAAATAGTTTGCTGGAAAAAATGTCCATCCGTATTCTCAATCTTACTCCTGCGAAAGTAGGTACTCGAGTCGCTGCTTGGTTTTAGCAAAGCGCCAAAGCGCCCACTAATATCATTCTTAATCAGAGGAACTTTTAGACCACATGTCAGACCCATTTCAAATTGAATTGTTTCTCGATAGAAAAGCAATTTAAATTCTTGACGTTCTCAAGTTAAGAGCCAGGCTCGAACCCACACTCTTGAAAATAATTGTGATCAGAGTTGCGTTGCCAAGTGTCCAAAGTATCCGTGCTGAAATGATAAAGGATTGCTCAACGTAATCAAACAATTCATTCCACACCATGCAGGTGTTTAAATTGCTAGAAATCTTTTTTTTTCCATTTACAAGCATATTCACCGTAAACGATAGTCGATATCCAGAATTCAAACGGAATGCTGGCAATTCTATGAATGTCACGAGATGTTTTTAATTCAAGTAGATGCTAGACCGATTCTTTGGAAGCACCCAATGCAATTAATGGGCTTGTAGTTATCTTCATTTGAACGTGATGTTATAACAAATAACAGGCGAAATAGTACCTCTCGACCATTCTTTTCACAACAGATTATGTTTATTATTTATTGTAAAAACCACTATTGGACACTTTGTGGTGTATAATTATGTGTTGAAAGCGAGGAGGAAATTTGCATTTGATACTTTGTTCCATTAGTCTTAGCTACACTGTTGCACAGTGTTTTAATTTTGAGGTCCATCATTCGCGTGAAGGAACTGAAGAACCCACAAATTGAGAAAGCCAACCCTGTTCGTATAGGAGACTATATGAAAGCCAGTTCATTTTTGTTTTTATGGATAATTTGAATGAGTTAGCAAGAAGTCAAATTATTGTCCGGGAAAACAAAAAGCAGTGTTCCTAAATGTGACACATTGATGCCACTCAAGGCTGATTAAATGTATGAAATTAAAAAGCGATCCCTCTCATGGACTTGTAGGAATTTTTGTCCGTCTCCAAATTAGTTCGTGTGCCCATAATGTGTTGTCGGAGAATCCAGAGTCCAAGTTGTTCCAATCAGTGAAGACGACCCCACTCAATTTAATGAGACGACCCAGAAACGATGCCATTGTAGTTTCGAGTCAAATGCAAATCTTTTGATGTCCGACGATCTCTTTGAAAACGAAGGGTAGTGTCAGCTCCAGCCTTGAAAGGCGTTGGTAAGCTTTTGTTGCCACAACTGGAAACTTTCTATTATCAGATTGACTGTTAGTTGATGATGATGATGATGTGTTCCGTTGCTGGCCCAACGGACCTTTGTCCCCGTTGAAATTCCTCGTATTCAAAGGAAACAGCAAATGCGTTTGTTTTTGTCGGCAGAGATGGACTTCCTTCTTCTGAACTTTGGGGAAAAGTTCTCCACTTTGGCAAACTTAACTAAACGACTCCCATGATTTCAGTGGAACGTCGTGGGAAGAAAATGCAGCGCATATCTGTCCCTTGAGGCTTGTTAATCCAATACTTATCTTGACCATGGTTGAGCCCGTTCCAAATAAATGTCCTTCAGTTTGGAATGAAGAATCCCTCGTGGTTTTCATTCATGGACTTTCGTCTTCTTTATGTACCCCCAACTGTGAGCCTAGCATTTATCCTATTTGAAGAAACTCCCAAGCTCCAGAATAAAGGTGGATGGCATGGAATACAAGCAAAGATCCTTTTCATTGCCAACGACAAGAAAAGCCTTTGGACTTGGCCAATTAGTACTCAAGTCAAAAGAATAACCTCTACGCAATACAACTTGTGTAAGTTGATATGTCGGTACATCAGAACTGGACAAGTGTGGTATCTTTCTTGCCAAATTCCACGCAAAAAGGTGTTCCAATTTCCCACCTCTTTGTACCGTATTCTTGTATTTTCTCACGTCCTGAAACACTCTATAGCTCAAATATTTATAGTAATGTCGTAAACAAAACTCTTCCGCTTCTAGAAAAGTATCCGCTCCACCGAAAATGTTGTTTCTCATCGATCGAGGTATAAAATTCGAGCCGTTTTCAAAGGGGACCTATTTACATAAAACTTCACCTCATCGGATCAAGTTCCTTCTGAACAGATGCTCTCATTCGAATAAGGCCGAGAAGTGTACGGTACCCTCGATCATATAGCGCTCTTTGCACCTTTTCTTGTAAGGAAGGAAGGAAGGATGCTTTCGAAATGAAAGTCGCACCCGCAATGGAAACTGCGTCACCAGCGACGATCCCCAGTGGATCACTCGGTATTCAAGTGATCTGGCTCACCTTTGTTAGTTCGCCTAGTAATAGTGCTTCTTGATCTCTCGCTAAGCAGTTCCTTGTCCAAGGGCAAGGAAATTAGGTCTCGATCAGACTGTTTTTCGTCCCTTGGCTCGAGTTCCTTTATTCCGTTCCACTGAAAGGCCGACATTTCTTTGTGTGGTTCCTTCGTTTTGGAATTGAGCATTATGACTTGAGCAATGCCCTCAGGTTTCAGTTTAGTGAAAGACTTGGCCCCAACGCAGTGTCGAAGTTTACTCGTGAATCCTTGGAAGAAGCTCAAGTAGGTGGTACTACCAAGCATGATGAATCATTCCCCCTCGTTCATTTGGAGGTTCATCATGGTTGGATAGCCTTCAAAAAGGACCCTCTCTCTCGGGTCTCTTGGGTTCACCTCCATGATCAAAGAAACGAATCCAGATTCTAGGCCCCTCTGAACTGACATTTTGCTCATAAGGGGCTGCAGTTCTTTTGAAGTCGGCCCAAGAGGGCCAGTATCGTCATGCCGGTGATTGTTGGTCTATAATTTCTTCTCTATTCGCAGAAAGTGCTTGAAAACCAAGTTCAACGTGGGCGGCAGAATGGACTTCCCTCTCCCACCTAACCTTCAGGCTCTGGCCGATGTTCTCCAGAGAGAGTTGGGCGGGTTCGAGGATGAGGACTCTCAGCCGATGCCAGACTTAAAAACCACCGAAGATGTTCTCCATTATTGGAACAATGCCCTGGAAAAGGTATGTCCATAATCGTGCCCAGGCCTCCTATTCATTAAGTACCGAAATCATTATAAATGATGTTAATTTGAACCGAAAAAGGAGGCCTAAAAGCATTTTGTAGTCAAATGAGTGACCTCCATGGAAAGGCAAAAAGGACAAAAAAGGAAAACCCATCACAAACATCGATTCCTCGACGGATGATCGAGTCGGCATTGGATGACGTCATTGATGGCTAATTATTTCTCGCTACTGTAATGTTTGGTATTGATTATTAATGCAATAAGTGTGTGTCACGTGATGACAGCCATAACTTTTGGCTTGAAATCGAACAGCTCGTCAGAGACACGCACGTTTTCAAAATTTCAACCTTTCCCTAAAACAGAGTTGCACAATGGTGGACGTAATGCACACGTTCACGTGTTTTAAGGCCATTGTCCGTCCCGAAATAGCCATCTCTAGCGCTATAATGAACCAAGTTCAGGTTACTAAAAGTAGATCCGTTTCCCTTATTTCAGGATAACCTCGCGTGTCATCATTTCCGTCAATGGTGGCGACGTATTGTTCCCAAATTGTTTTGTCCCAAATTCAACATGGACTATCAATCCCCCAACGCTCATTTGGACGAAGATGAGATTCAGCGCCTCCTTCTGGCACCCTTGGAACAGTTCCTTTGCAACGGCGACCCTGAACCCGTTATGGAACGATTAGCTGAGCTCAACCGACCCCGTGCCACTTGTGGGAAGAAATTTCGTTCCGGGGATGCCACGTACAGTTGCTGGGATTGTGGGCAGGATTTCACGTGCGTGCTTTGTGTCAATTGCTTCAAGCAATCAAAGCATCAGTTCCACAGGTATGTGTGTACACGTACATGTTTCCCTGTCTTCGATCAAAGTAACCAACCATGGTTTGTTGTACGATTCAGTTACAAGATGGCCATTTCCACGGGAAACGGGATATGCGATTGTGGAGATACGGAGGCGTGGAAAGCCGACCCTCATTGCGATACTCATGCGTTGGGAACGCAAACCGGGCCTGCCGAGCCCATCCTCTCGAAAGTTCCCCCTGAGATCCAAGTTCGAGGACGTTACGTTCTGATGAGCGTGATGAAATATTGCCTTGAGGTTCTCACACTTCCGGCTTCTTTAACCTTACCAGCAGATCTGACCTATCGGCAAATGGACTCGTTCGAGGACATGACTGCCGAGGACTCTTATTCGACGATCATTTTCAATGACGAAGAGCACACTTTTGACGATGTGATCGCCACGCTCACCCGAGCGATCGAATGCGATCGCAATGCCGCCAAAGGCCTGGCCACGCTCATTGATCGTGAAGGACGGTGCTTGGTCAAGTGTTCCGGTTTCCAGAATTGCAACGATGTCAAACGGATCACGGAACGGATCACGAGCCGACGAAACTCGAAGCCTCTCAAAGTGGTGGTCATGAATAGTTATGTGATGGCTCATCAGAATTTCGCCATGAGGCTTTTGGACTGGTTACAGGGCATCTTGGAGAAATGCGATAGCTTCATTGCATTGTTCGCCATCATTTTGCAGGAAAAGGATCTGAAAGATCGGTGCTCCATGCTGGAAACCATCTTCCGCAACGATACGGTCTTGTGGAAGGCCACACGGAAGCAAACTCATCATCTCCTCATCACCACCATGTTGTTCGATAATGAGACCAAGCGGCAGTTTGCGAGCTTGTTCACTCAGTGTTATGGCCAAATGATGAAAGACTACATCCAAGATGACCACGACCACTCGTTCTCCATTCACTCGTTCTCCATCCAGTTGTTTACGGCACCCACTTTGGCTCATCATTTAGTGGCTAACGATGACGTTCTAGCCAAACTTCTCACAACTTTCATGTCTGAATGTGAAGGCCGAAGAAATGAATTTGGCAAGTTGGACTTTCAGGAGTCCCTAAATAACCTCTCGCCTCGACGACCCGACCATTATATCACCAGTGACTTGCGATATCTCCTGAGAACTCCGCCAGAGGTCGATGCTTGGACGGATCAATTGAGAAAGGGCTTCCTCCATGGAGTGACCCTGCTCTTGGATATTTTGTATTGGATGCAAGGCATGGATCTTCAGACTCGTCAGACCACTCATCACTTGGAATACGAGCTCGAATGGAGGTCGGCCTTCAGCCTACACAACACCATCGCACCTCTGACTTACTTGGTCATGGAATGGGCGTCCAGAGACCGGGTGGTGTTCATCAAGACCTTGCGAATGCTTCTCAAGAAGCTCTACTTTGATCTGAAGGAGGCGGATAAGAATCCCGCCACATCCGTGACTTATGAGACGGTTCGTGTCCAGGCTCAAGAAGCTACCTGCATTGCCTATCAAGTGAGCAGTCGGCCCATTAGCATGCACGCTCCATTGACCCGCCTCCTAGCCGGCCTGAGCCTCTACATGCAACGGTTTAACTTGACCTTCGACTCGAATGAGTTGAACATCCTGGCGAAGCCCAATCCAATTCAAATGATCGAGCCCTCACTCCGGACTGTGGTACTTGTGGCCCAAGTGCACGCTGGAATGTGGCGCCGAAATGGATACTCGCTCACGGATCAGATCCGAACCTACGTGTACCCCAATCGTAGGAAGGAGATGCTCGATCAGGATATCATCATGCTCCAATTGGGAGCGGCGCTCATTGAGCCCAATCAGTACTTGATCAACCTGATGTACAAGTTCAATTTGGCCGCCTGGGCTGAAAAGAACTTTGATTGCTCCGAGGACGACAGTATCCGACAGATCATTGCTCTGGTTGAAGAGTTCCTCGGGACACTTCTTACTATTCTTGGAGAGCGATACGTCGTGGGAGTTGGTGAAGTCACCGAGGAAGATGTTCTCAGAAAAGAGATTATCCAATTGCTTTGCATCAAGAACATGCCCCATTGGTCTTTGAACAAGAGCATCGGACAAGACATTAGCAAAGAGACTGGCTTGGATCAAATCGTCGAGAGTGTGGCCGTGTTCAATCGAACCGGTGAACGTGGCGTGTACGAATTGAAGAAGGACTTCTTTGACGAGTACAATGTGTTCTTCTATCATTACTCGAAAGAGGACCAGTCCAAGTCCGAGGAGACGTTGCTAGAAAAGAAAAGGGAGCATGGGCTCCCTAAGTGCAATCCCCCACCGAAACCACCTCCGTTCACCAAGGAATTCCTACGCGTCGTGGATATCATCGAGAGTGACGTGTTCTTATACATTGTATCCTTGGTCCTCATGAGAGCGGACAATCTCAAATCTCGATGCTTCTCGGAGGGTCAAGTTCAAAGAGTTCTATTCTTAATTGGAACATGCCTGCACGAAGAGCAGAGGTCCAAGGAAGATCCAAACGCACCCAAGAAGGTCGAATTCACCGCCAAGGCTTCCAAATTTGACATTTTCAAACTACTCTCGCAATTGGTCGGGAGTCAACGCATCGACAGTCACAAAGAGTTGTTGGCATGGACCTTGAAGAAATGGCAGGACTTGAGCGTGGAAGATATTGGGGCTTGTGGACAAGGTTCCTCCAGGATGGACACGGAAAGTGGAGCCGACTCGTCTCGGGTGGACGCTCTGGAAGCTCGCAAGCGCAAAAAGGCCATGGCTGAAGCTCGAAGGGCGAAAATCTTAGCTCAGATGAAATCTGCCCAAAGTAACTTTGTCAAAGAGAACAAGAATGAGTTCGAAGAAATCAGTTCTGGACTCGAAAAGCAACGGAATGAGAGTGTGTGTTCGGAAATCGATACGATTGAGGACGTGGAAGGTAAGCCTATCTGCTTGGGCCCCAAGAAGTCCAACTCAACCCCCGATGAAACCCTCTTCACCTGTATCTTGTGCCAAGAGGAGCAAGCCTTGACCTCAGATGGGCCTGCCTTGGTCATGGCCTCATTCATCCAGTTGTCCACCGTGCTTTCGAAGAAGAACTTGGGCGAGGATGAGAGCTCCGAGTCCACTCTCCAATATCGCAGTTGTCCAATTCTCACCTCCGACATGGCCACAGCTCCTTTTGTGGCCAGTTGTGGTCACATAATGCACGCCACTTGTTGGAAGAAATATTTTGATGATATCGTCGCCCATGAGCGGCAACGCAATCGCATCCGTCACACCAACATCTTTGATGTCGAGAAGCAAGAGTTCTTGTGTCCTTTGTGTCGGTGTCTTTCCAATAGTGTGATCCCTTTGATCGCGCCGTTCCACCTCCTCCAACCTCAGACCACCCCCAAAGAAGGCGAGACCGAGAGGTCGAATACCAAAAACCTCGAGATGGACTTCACACAATGGATTCAAGCTCTGCAAATTGTCTTGAAGTACAAGCGAGAACTCACTGAAGAGCCCAAGAGCCCAACCGACGCCAAATCCGGGGACAGCAAGGCCATGGAGGCCGAGACCAAGGTCGTGAGCAGTGTACCCAGAAGGAAGCACTACTACACGTGTCCTTTGACTCAGATTGTTCACGAGATGGAAGAGGAGAGTCACGATGGGAGGACCTTCAGCCAGATGTTCACCCATCAATTGGGAAAAGAACTGGAATTCTCCGCCTCCATTTTCGATATGCTCCACGTGTTCGCCACCTCCGTGTACGGCATTGGTTGCGACGCCCTGCCAGATTCACAGGATGAGAGAGTGCCACTCATGATGTGGAAGGCCTGTGCCTACACGGTTTACAGCAATGTCCTCTCCGAATTAGGGGAAGAGGGGAAGTCCAGTTTTGAAGACATGTCCCTCCGACAGAAGGTGTGTCTCTCCAAGTTGATCCGCGTGTGTGGGATCATTGGCACGAATTTTGGCGAGCCCAAAGTCATACAGAGCCACAGTTTGAAACTCTTGTCCACCCTGATGGAAGTGGACACGGCCAATCTGTCCATTCTCGAGTACGACGCCTTTGGTCTCCTGGTGTCCTTGACCTTCGCCCTTCCCAGTCTATTCGTTGGAAGCCAAGAAGCTCCTCTGCCAGCCGCCAACTGCCAGGACCTTCATCTATTACACTTGGTCTTTGTGGCTCACTTGGTACAGATCATGCTGACCACAGATCAATTTACTCACGACGTCAGCGATGTGGAAGAGGAGGCGTGTCCCAGCCTGCGCACCACCGAGTGCGATATCATCCTGAAGTTTCTCCAAATCATCCGTGAAGCGGTTGGGTTTGCTTCAGACTCGGATGGCAGTGAGGGCTTAAGGGCAGATATGGTGTGGATGGACTTGAAGCGTGCTAGCCTGCCCTTCCTGAGAGCTGCCGCCGTATTCTACCACCACTTGTCGGGCGTGCCTGCCCCTACTGGTCTTCAGCATCACCAAGAGGCCGAATTCGACGCCTTGACCCACTACTTGGGTCTGCCCAGCTCGCCGGCCAAGATTCTTGCCCCGCCCATCCTGATCACTCTGGCCAAGAAATGGGCCAACCACCCTCACGTCCACATCATGCTCTCCACCGCGTCCAAAATCCCACCAGTGACCTATCCCGTCAAGGTCAACGGTCTCATTGATCTCCCTGAAGACTATGCTGACCTTATCAACTCTGTCTGTGATTTCAATTGCTCGGATTCGCTCTGCAACAACACCCGGGCTCCTGCCATGTGCCTCATCTGCGGCGAGGTTCTGTGTTCGCAATCTCTGTGCTGTCAAACCACCATCGGGGAGATGAACGTGGGGGCGTGCACAGCCCACGCCGAGAAGTGCGGTGCGGGCAAGGGCGTATTCTTGCGGATCCGCGAGAGCCGAGTCATGTTGTTGTCAGGCCGAACCAAAGGCTGCTTCATTCATTCGCCCTATTTGGACCGATACGGAGAAACTGATCTGGGTCTCAAGCGAGGCTTCCCCTTGAAATTGTGCCGCTCAAAGTTGGACAAGATTCAGAATCTGTGGATTGAGCATAAGATCCCCGAGAAGATTGCTTACGCTTCAGAGAGTAATTACGATTTTATCAACACACCTTGGCATAACATGTAGTTTCAGTTTTCAGAGTGATTGTCTATTGTACGAAAATCCCCCTTGCCACCTTACCAATGGAAAAATAAAATGTTTCGTCAATTATTCCCTTATTCATGGGTCTCGTGATATTATTACGAGTACACACATTTGCGAGTTGATGAATCTGCCTTCAAAGGAAATTCGGGGACACTCGGGACTAATTCCTGAAATCAGTAAATTTAAATTGTACAAATTTATTTGTACGGTAAGGAGTTATGGACCACGCTTGAAAACACTTTTACTGCGCAAGAGGATGTTTTTGAACTATTGTTAAATTGGGAATTCTTGACTGCATTTTTTTTCAAAGCGTTTTATATTTTCGGCAGGGTCATGTCACGGTACGTTTTTTTTTTCTTGAGTCAAAAAGACCCAACGCAGTCAGTGGTTCGTCTTGCTTTTCCAATTAGGAAAAGTATCCCAGGATGCTCACGAAGTTCTGTTGAAAAAGTGGGTTTGAACAGGGTCGGCAAAATGTGAAACACATGACACATTTAACTGTTTCCATTTTTTGTCAACTCAAGGTCAAACGATGAATATTCAAGGCTCCCAAATTGTTAACTTTTAGACTAGCATACTTTTGAAAAGTATCCCAGTAGAAGGACTGTTTGAAATCAAGCCTTTGCTCATGAATTAAGGGTCGGCAAAAGTGAGAAATACATGAAACATATTTTTTCAACAAAATCGTAGTATTCCAGTATTAAAAAATGTTGCTTATAAAAGTTCCTGTAAATTGTTGGGTAAAACAACATATCGGGAAAAAGTTGGAAAATTTTAGCATCCAAGAAATAAGCAATTCTCAAATTAGGGTCAACCAATGAATACTCAAAATCCTGAATCGTTAGCTTTGAAACTAAGATTATTGTTGCACTCCCGATGATGTGTCTTAAAGCATTACGCCAAAGTTATTAATCGCACACATTTGGCATCTTAACCTAACCCGAGAACAGATGTTTTTCCTCAGTTTACCCATAGCCATGAATGATGATGTAGATGAAGACAGCAACACTTTAAAACAAATGGCGTTTTGATTGCCTTCATTTTCGAGATAAATGCAAAGTTAAGAGTCATAACATATGTACATGAATAATATTTTGTAGCGGAAAAACACGAACGTTCCGCAACATTTCAAGATCTTATCCCAGGCTGGAGAAAAGTGAAACAAAAATAGCACTTTAAAAAAATCTTTGACCAAAACACGTTTCTATCATTCTTCACTACTGCCATGGGACACATTTCCGTGGAAGAAATGAATTCCATTAATACTGAAATGGCGGTACTACGATTTGAATCATTAATCCTTAAGCGTACATAGTGAAATATCAGGGTCAAGCAAGAAATCTGGTAAGCCTTCACTTCAAGACCTCTAACCGTTTTGGACGCTTGACTTTCTCGGACAATTATTAAGTATCTTGTTCAAAATAGACGATAATTTGTTTGTTTGGATAGATTCAAAATCTGAGAGGGTGTTTTGTCACTTATCTGATGGGGAAATAATCTTTTTTAATTTGGGCAAACAAGGGCACACTTAATTTGGTTGTGAATAAATTATTTCGCACAATTCTGTTGGGTACAGATGTTTTAATTGTTTAATCGTATTGGATTATTAGGTGTTAAAAAAGTGAGACAATATTTTAATCAAACTGAAATAACGTGTTGACCAGCTCTTTTCAAAAATATTTTCGCTTTAATTCAAAAATATCTTGCCCAATAGCACTATCACTTTTTTTTGTTTGCTTTGTTTTTTACGTGCTTGATTTAAATCAATTTCAAGGTAATTTTGTTTCAAGGAATTTTTTTTTGATTGGTTTTGGTTTGCTTTTTTATAGTTTTAGATACACTTTTTCATCACTTTTTTTATTCCAGATTAATGAGTTACCACAAAGCTCAAGAAACGTTTGTTTATTGAAACTGAAATCCTTTAAAGTTTCGTAGTTTCAAACAGACACACTTTCAGAATGGCAGTTTTGTCTCCCCTCAGAAAATGCTCGTGACTTTTGGAAGATATTTTTGGTGCACTTACCATTCACAAGCCTTAGAAGTAGAGTATTGTCATGTAAGGTCCTGGCTAATGCGGTATGAGATTTTTGGCCTTCACGAAGATGCTAAAGCAGGGCTCTCTCTCTATATATATAGACTTTGCAGTCATTTGTCGACCACAAATTGTCATTTTCATAGAAGAAGTAAGTTGAATAAAGCTACATAAAGAATATACCAAAACATTGATTAATCAGTACGGAAGACATGAGTGACGGTATTATTCTGACTCGACTGACGATATTATTCTGACTGATTTGATTATTGTGTTGAGGGAATGCTAGTGATAAGTGTATGACAAGTGATAACTTAGTGATAAGTAAAAAGCATGTTCTGTTGTTTAGGATTTTCAATCTGCAATGTTTCTTTTGCTGGAAAGTGAATTTTTTGTGGTTTAAATATGATACAGATTTCTTCTTGACAACAAAACTGACTTTTCTTCAAACCTTTGTAAAATGAGTAAAGTACCTACTCTAGCTTGAATACGAAAAGGACAACCTTTAAGATGAAGGTTCAGAAAACTGAACGTATATCCGATAACACTGGCTGTACCAAAGTGATTGGCTGTCTTCCAATAATGAGGCCAGCCAAGCAAAAAAAAAACCATGGGAATTTCGATTAAACGTTTCAACCACCTGAACCAATTTATGTGAGGTGGTTACCAGAAAGCTCGAACTAAAGGCCATGAGTTTCAATAATGGACCAGGTTTCGGCCGAACTAAGTCCAAGAAAAACCTAAAGTTCACACGATTTCAATATTCACGTTCACCAAGTCCCCCTCCAACAATGCTCGAGTTTTCTCGAGAAGATCAAAGATTAAAGAGTCAAGATCAAATCACTCGCATCACCTTGTACTTCATTGATCCCGTTCTCAGAGACCAAATTCACGCTATTGGAGGCTAAGGTAGAAAAAGCCCTGGGAATTGGAAGTAATATTTAAAACAACAAACCGTATGCTTTGTGATCAGTTTCAAGATGGTTTGGATTATCCTAACTTGGTTCATCCTCTTTGTTTCAAACTCGTCGCAAGGCGTTTCAGTGGAACTTGCGCCCATAGTGGACCTATTCCAAGACCCATATTGCATCACTCTGATACAAGGTGATTCGTTATTGACCCAAGTTCAAGGGGTTTCAGACAAAATCAGCATCACTGACCTCAATCATGGAGGTCAGAAGAACCACCAGTTTTGCAAAGCTGTCTTAGTTGCCTTGGAACTAGAAACGTTCCTACAAAAGCTGGAGAACTACAGTTCTTAGTTCCACCGACAAGACTCGCAATACATTTTGATGGTTCGAAATAACTCGTGGAGGGACATTCTCATGGAGTCCAAGTTCTTTAAAAAGATCCTCAACTTGGGAGTGCTGAATTTGATCAACGGTGGATTTTATTCCAAATCCTTGTGCGGAGCCAGTCCATTCATCAAAATTGGTGTTTATATCGAAGATCGAATGGTCCTGGATGGATCACCTGTATTCCAAAAGTACCCTGATATGGCATGTCGTTCGATCAAGGCCACAGCCTTTCATTATTCCCCTTTTACAACTATATCCGAAAATGCCGAGGGTAAAAGGAGCTATACAGGACTTGAGGTAAAAAAGGCCGGTCAAGGTCATTTCACCAAATCACCCAAATATTTCTATCCTCTCCAAAATAGGTCAACATCTTTAAAACCACGGCCAAGAAGTTGGGATTGTCGTACGAGATTGGACCTCCGACGGACGGAGAAAAATGGGGTCGGTTCTCACCTCCCAACCACTTTTCTGGTCTTATGGGTGATATGCAATATGAGCGCTCTGATGTGGGTTGGGCCAATCTCTATCCAAGGCTGTATGAAGGACCTGGATTGGTGGATTTCACTGACCCATACGACGTGGGATACTTTTGCTTTTAAGTGAGTATCACCCACGTCAATGAACAAGAGATAGTGAATGCGTGAATGCAAAATCCCGGAATCCCGGGGAAAAAAATAGTCATTTTGATATATTGATTGGACTTGAATGTTAAGCCAGTGCTTAATAATGATGATATCAAGGTCTTCAAATCCCACGGTGAGTTTAGCGCTTTTGAACATCAAAGTTCAAAGCTACAAAGTTGGGACTGCAGTGCTCAGAGAAGGTTCGAAAGGTATCTGATACTGTACGTCTTCAAAAGGATCCATAAGCTTTGTCCCAACCCAGGATTCAGGGTCAATTTTAGTGACCGTAGAGACTTAATGTGCGTGCTCCCTCAAGAGCTCCTCCAAGCCTTCGTGAATCCAGGCTAGTGTAGAGATGTTCGATACAAAAGGGAAGGAAGTCTTAATATGTATAACACGTAACTTTATTAGCTGGAAATCTGTTACTTCATTCTCTAGCGACAGCTGACGGCACCGCTTTATCCAGGGCCGCTACACTAGTAAGAATAATGAAGTTCACTTCTCTTCTTCCTCGGGCTCCTTCATTGTTTAATTTGCTTCCCTGCAATATTCGTAGGAAATACGAAAGCCTTGTTGATCCGGTTCCATCTTTCAAGTCAGACCTGGGCAAATTCTTAAGTATTTAGGATTCCAGATCCACCCTACATTCAAGGATTAGCTCGGTCTGCCAACTCGAACTCGTTGGTAGACCAAATAAAGGTACAAAATAGACGAATTATAACCTTTCATTTCAAAAGTACCGCTAACTAAAGTCCCTGTAACGGCGAGAAAAGCCCGTAAAGAGAGAACATTCCTTCCCCCCCCCCAAAAAAATTATTCCATTTATGAAATTGATGAAGCCATTTTATGAAATTTTCTCTCCATCGTTTGAAGTTCCTGAATAGAATTGACTTTTACCAACAAGACACACCTACTGAACTATCACAGTACACGCTAATCTTAGACTCCGGATTAGGTCTGGACGGCTTCAACATGCTTGAGAAACTAAAAATAGCGGAGAAATCAAGGTCAGCTGTAGTAGAAATTGAATTTAGTCATGGCAAATCAAAGTAAGCCATTTATTATAATTTAATTTTGGCAACCAAAGCCGTTGCATCAACAATGAAAGCACCTCGTAATTATTTATATTTTTACAAAGCTTTGTAATCCTATCTAAGCAAAAGGAGATTCCTTTTTTCTTTTCATACTACTTGGTAGCATTCAGAAAACGTCAGTGAAAAAAGCATACAAAAAGCGACAGATCTTCTTCTTAGATAAGATCAGAAATGTCGTCATATAATGGACTATAAAACAATGGCTTTTCATATTGCATTTCACAGGTTATGAAGCCGAAGCCTTTACCTCAATGGATGGCCTTGGGTTTGCCATTGCAAATGTATACTTGGATTGCGGCCTTTTTCACCATGATTGGTGCTCTTATATTCATGTATTTCTACGGATACTGGAGCGTGCTGGAATCGAATAACCATTGGACACGGATGTTTTTTCTGTTGGGCGCAATGGTGGATGAATCCCTTCCAGAAATAAAAACGATCAAGTAATGATTGACTGAAAAAGAGCACCCACTTTGTAAAAGAAGGCTTGACAAATTCATCTACTTTCTACCTTCCTGAATGAAAAGCAAACATGTGTTTCAAAACACCGTTTTTGAGTTGAAGATTTGTGTAGAAAAAGGGTGACGAGTAACTCAAAGATTACGATAAGCTTTGTCAATTTTTTTTGGTTCAAATAATGATTTGGATGAGAAATAACATTGTTGATGACTGAACTGTTTGGTCTCATGTAACTCTTATTTTTTGCTTAAGGAATTTAGTGAAAACATTTTCATCCCTTTTTTCGCAAATACAAGAGCCGGTATTAGCCTAATGGGTCTATGCTTCAAACTGGTTGCTGAATCTCATGGCTCTTTAGAGACCTATGTAGTCTCGCTACAACCGTTAATACATATTTACATATATATACATACATACGTTTTGAAGTCAAAGGTTCATGAATTACCGTTCAGCGGGGAATAATAGAATATTCGTTAAATTTTCAGATCTCATGGAGGGAGGCTATTTTTGGCAATATTTCTGCTGTGCTTTTTCGTCTTGACCATTGGATATCGTGGAGGATTGGTGGCCAATTTGTCCATCCCATTTGTCCCGCGTCCCATTGGTAAAATGAGAACATGCCATTGGTAATAAACATGACTAATTTCCTCGTATTTTAGATACGGTTAAGGAGGTTATAGCAGATCCTAGACCGGTCATCAGTTTTGGTGAGAACTTCAAGAATGATCTGTCCAAGAGTGACGATCCCATCATTGGTCAGATTCTGGAGAATTACAAATTCCATTACGACTTCGATGGAGCTTTGAGGAACCTCAGTCTAGGCACCGTCATCATGGCTGAAACTTTACAAAGCACCCTCTACAAAATTAGAGCTCAATTTACCAACAAGTACGTACACGAATCAATTACCAAAGTGATTTCACTTTAAGTGATTTGTTTAGATTGTAATGCCGAGCAATCCGATGAGAATCTTAACTTGATTTTTAGGCCCAAAATTGCGTATCGTCATTATTTGTCATTATTGCAATCTAAAAGGGGTGGTTTGCATACTGAAAGACTGAAAGTTTTATCCAGGTTCATTTCAAATTATGCGCAAAATATACTAATAAAACTTATTCCCTATGTTTCACTTTTGCAAACGTTCTTGGACCGATACAGATTTCTGTCGATGATGCTTTTTTTTGTTGATGTCTTACCCGTGACCTGTGAAAGTATTGACCATTAGAATTAAAGGATTGACAAAGAAGTTGAAACCATTTCAGATTCGGAGAGACCACGATTCATACTCTACGGGAATGTCTGACTCCTTATCGAGTGGCATTTGCACTTCAGAAGCACAGCATCTACAAGAAACCCTTTAGCCGTGTGATTCAGAAATTGAAGGAGGGAGGATTTGTCAACAAATGGTTGAACAACGAGATGGACTTGGTGGCCAGACTTCAAACCAAGACCTCGGTTCTCTCCACTGCCGAAGCCAAACCCCTTTCACTAAATGAATTTCAAGCCGCAGGCCTGGTTTACCTATGCTTCTTAGCTTTGAGCTTGATTGGTTTGGGTTTGGAATTGATCTTGCACTACTCTAAACGTCTTAAGGCTACTCCAACCATGTATGGCCGGTGGAATACCGAATATTAAACACGATGGACGAATGTGCGATATGAATACCAGCTTGAGTGACTTGAAATATACCTACGGTAAAAAGCTTGTTCTAAACTTTAAAGATCGTTTTAGCACAATATACCCAATAGCTACTAGCACAAGCAGAAAAAGGTGGCGCAATAACTTCTTACGGCTAGAATGTATATCAAGTAGAGATGTAATGAGCCAAGAATTTTCGGTCTGGGCTGAGCTAAGAGGAAGGTGGTCCATTTCGAGCTGAGCTGGGTTGATAGTTTCCCGCTCACGAGCTGGGCTGGGCAAAAAAAAACAGGTTTCGAGCTAAGCTGGGTTGATCGGGTTGATATTTCGAGTCAAGTCTGAGCTGGGCCAAATCCGAGCCAGCCCATGTCTGAGCTGGCTCATGATCAAGTTGACCCATGTCTGAGCTGAACTAGATCTGGGTTCGATCAGAGAGACCTTGGGTGGATAAACCAATAGACCTATTGGCCACTCTAGCTTCTGATTCTCGTGTCACGTAGCACCACAAAACTCTCTTAGCCCAAACTAGGAGTTTAAAAAATACAATAAAAGATAGAACATTTGTGCAGCTATCAGAAGACTCTAAGCACACGTTGCATGAACTCGTTTTCAAATACATACGTAAAATGTTAAGAGATCATCAGACGTCTTATTTTAAAACAATTCTTGCGAAACTATAATGGTGTTTGTGCCACAAATAGCGACAATTCTGTAGTGGAAGCAAAATCCTACCGAAATAGACGAAGTATCGCTAGATCATTGTATCAAAGAGTTGAAGTGTTTGCGCTCCAGTTTTGCAAAACTGAGGTTTGTGACCTCTCTTTTATCAAGGTTTTATTGCGGTTTCATCGAATAAGGAACTGAGTAACAATCAAACTGTTGATTGCAAGAGACCTTTCATTGTCATGCACATTGTTTCCTCAGCTTGTCTTTCAGTTCAAGACATTAGCTGGCAAACTGAGGTGGGCCAGAGTTGAGCTTCGTTACGTTCGGCCTGGGCTGAGGTATGACCCCGTCGAGCTCGTGCTGGGTTACATCATAGCTCGACGATTTCAAGCCGAGCTGAGCCAGAGCCTAAACCCAACTCGAGGTGGTTTGGGCCAAATATGTTTCAGCACTTCGGTCTGGGCTGAGCCCTGGGCTAGCCCAGACGTCAAAATGTTGTCGAGTATCGAGCTGGGTTCCAGCCCGTTACACCTCTAGAAAACAGCAAAAGTTTTGCCCTTGGACAGAGGAAGGGACCGCTGTGAGGTGCCAAATTACCGGCCTATAGAGGGAGGAACTCCTAGAGAGTGCTATGGGAGCTAGTCAGGCGGACTAATTTTCAGAGCCAATGAATGTCAGCTGACCGGCTGCTGGGGTACAGTTTCTGATTGTAGAGGCGCTACTTTCCATCGGCTAGAGTTGCATTGTCCACTGATTACCGGTTCAGCTGCAGCAAAAAAACACAACAAACTCAATATTTATTCTTCTATGTTAATTCTTCTATGATTTTACCTTCTTCATCAAAGATCTTAGAAAGGGTGTGTTTGCTCCTTTCGCTACAGACTACCTGCTGACGTTCACTTTGGATTCCGGCCCAAACACTCTACGATGCAGGCCATACATACACAACTTCTTACAAACTTTGCCGCTAACTGCAATGAAAAATATTCTGTAGGCATTTTCCTCGATTTAAAAAAGCGTTTGATTTTGTAAATCACGAGATTCTTCTGGCAAAGTTAACAAGATATGGTTTAGCTCCAATACCACGGGATGGATTAGCAAATATTTGACAGATCGACGACAAAGAGTTCAAATGTGAGATGTGGTGTCATAACCTTCGCTTGTACCTTGTGGAGTACCGCAAGGGAATATACTGGGTCCATTGCTATTCCTAATTTGCATCAACGACCTCCCTAACGTTACCGGATTTAGAGTCACAATGTTTGCTGACGACACCACATTGCAACAGTTTGGTGCCAACGTTAGAGGGTCAGTGCAACAGATGGATGGAATTGTTATCAAATTATTTGAAAATTATCGAATTGACGTTAAACCACAGCAAAACAAAATTGATGATTTTTGGGCCTACAAGTGGGAAACACGATTTCATAATCAAGTTGGCAAATAAATCCATTCAACAGGTAGGAGCCACTCGAGACGAGAAACAATTAGTTTTTTTAGGATTGAACATCGACGAACGCCTCAACTGGAAAGAGCATATTCACTTACTAGGAAATAACGTCAGAGAGGTTTTATTCACTTTTTTTCTCGCGAAGCACTCGATTCCCTCA
>NC_081444.1:14643588-14681430 GCF_007210705.1 Tigriopus californicus | reverse complement strand
CTAGGAAATAACGTCAGAGAGGTTTTATTCACTTTTTTTCTCGCGAAGCACTCGATTCCCTCAAACCTAAAGCTATTTCTGTAAACGAATTGATAAGGAGCCGGTTGGATTATGGAGTAGAGTACTATGGAGGATCACCGTCCTTTCCCAATCTCTTTCTGTTACAAGAGAGGTCAGTCAAGCGGATAGACGGGGCAAGTTACAAGCCCTCTAGGACAAGCTATCGACTATATCAAGTTGGTATAAGCTATACCAACGCAGTTTTTAAAAGATTTAACATGTTGAATGTAGCAGATGCAGTCACGATTCATCGCCTACAGTTTATGTATAAGTCCTTAAACGAAAAACTCACCCTAATCTTGAACACCTATTCGGACATTTAGGCAAGCGCTGGTACCAGCAAACAAACTTGCCTGCCAATGCCAGTGATGAAAAATTGGCGTTTCAAACTGGTCTTAACGAAGCTGACCTTTCCTCATATAGCAATGGGAAAGAAGGGTTAGCTTCTAAAAAAACGTGTTTGAAGCCCCAAACTTGCATCACTGACTCTGGTACCAGCAAACAAACGAACCTGCCAGAGCTTGCCTAAACGTCCCCATAGAAACAAGGAGAAAAAGGGAGCTGTTGGGGTCAGCGACTCCCTGGGTTTGCGTTTCCTTAAGTGAGTTCTTTATTGAAATAAAAATTGCTATCGATTTTAGCATCGTTTTAAAACGATAGACCTCTTGTCTGACAGACTTAGTCATCTCTCGCTACCAAATCGAATGCAATGTTTTAGGCTGCAGGTTTTGTAACCGTTCTAAGGGTACACTTCGAAGGATTTCCATCACAGGGATTGGTGCCTTGGCAGAGTGCCGTAAATCCCGGTATGGACACTCGCACAGATCTGATGAAATTCAGGAACCTTAAATGGGGTTGGGTACCCATGAAAAAAAGCCAAGAGGCTTATGGGAAACCTGGAGCATGACTAAACTTCTTGTACCCATACAAAGGAATCCCCAAAAATACATTCATATATGTAGGCATCACAATACTCATAGATAGTTTTTGTTACATTTTGCTTGAACCAACTACTATAACAATATTTAAAGGACTATTAACTTGTATTTTGGCGTCAATTTGGACGAAAGTGAAGGAAGGCATCTAGAATCGATAAAAATGAATATTTTACCTAGTCACAGTTGAAAGTATACATTCACGTTACCTCGTGTTGGTACCTCATTACCGACAGGTCTGAGTGATGGTAATGAGTACGGCATTACTGGAAAGTCATAGTAGAGTCATTCGAGTCAGGAAAGTAGTGTCTTGTCAGACCTAAACCAAATATGAGAGCTTTCAAAATCTTGGAACACAATTTACCAATTATTGAAACTCGGTGTGAGTTGGTTGTAATATTTGTCTATTCTCAATATCCAAGTTCAGAGTGCCTTCTTCGTTTTATTCTTTAATGTTGTTCCTTCACTAAACAAGCCCTTTTGCTTCTAAATCTTGGCGCGGTTTTCATCATTACAACTGGTGATTTGTACAGGGCAACCACGAATAATCAGGACAGCTTCAACTTCATGTATCATCAAAATTAAGAATGTTATAACATTGTATGAATTTCAAATTTGATAAGCAAACACAAATGTTTAAAAATAGCTATTTATTCAATTGCGGGGACATTGTTTGCGTGGAGTTCATAAAAGTGAGGCTTGAAGAAGGTCGACAAGGTCAAGACACCTTGTATGCGTTCGCCCATTTCATGCCCACGAGTTTGAATAAAAGAGGGAAGGCATGCCCGAGCTTCTCTTCACACGGGAGGGAATGATGAAATGGCAAATGCAATTTAAGTTTTGACCGATTGACTTTTTGACATCTGAGCTTGAATAAACTGCATGCAAAGAACACCGCCGTTATTGAATACCCAGTTTTCTTTTACAAGAACCTGTTTTCAAGGTATGAATTTCCGAATTTCCCACGAAACCACTAGAAGCCAAATTTGACGTTAGAGAATGTCTATTTTCTTCACGAGTGGCTGGAAACTTAGATTCCGGCCACTTGTGAGCACAGAGCCATGAATTAAGATTTTTAATGGTGGCGTTTGGTTCCCTCTGCGTGCTGGAGAGGGAACTTCATACCGCTGAAAAGCGGTCCTTGTAAAGGAAAAGCTTTTGAAAACATTATCAATAACCTCTGCTGACTCTTGCAACCGCATCAAGTCTTCCATTAACTGAACGGCAAGATGGATGGATGATACTAGAATTGAGGTCGGCCCAATCAGCAACTAACTCTTGTTTGAGGGGACTGACACTGAGGACGATTTGACCCCGATCTTCATCTCAAGAATGGGCTCCATGAAAAAGTCCATGACGTTGAGGTCTGGAGAGGAAGAATGCCAAAAATGTTTCCTGTTAGTCACGTTAACATGTTAGGCTTGGGACCCTTTCGGTGATCTTCTGACCTTCACACCCTCAGGTATGAAGATGAGGGCCGGTTTGAGGCCATTGGATGTCACTTCAGCCCACACCATGACAGAGGCTAGTTTTTGGCGCCAAAATAATAATGTCCTCTGGTTTTTGGAATGGTTTCCAGTTTTTTGCCCAAAACTTGGTCATTGGGAGCATTGGAAACGACTTTACTTTTAAGAACCATCTCATCTGACCCAATCACATAAAGATGCTTCCAAGATTTCATCCAATGAGGGATGAATTTGGAGGTTTAGGAATTTCCATTCTTTTCTTACCGCTGGCAATAAAAAACCGAAATGGGCCGTTTGGCCGGGTTGCGGCTGTTTGGACAAGTTTGGGCCGAAACGAGTTTTTTTTACATATTTTAGCAATACCGTGGTCTCTATCATGCTTGATTAAGTTCAAGAACTACTTCCTTTGCATCCATCTTCTGCGACTGATTTTGTTTACACAGAATTACACTTGTACCAATGGTGTTAAACAGATGTTCAATCAATCTGAAACCAGTAATATTTAATGGTGCAGGCTTCAAAAATAAAGGACATGTCAAGTGAAGGATAGTCATTGAAAAAAGCGGTCCGGGACACTGATTTTGGGCATTTTGGGGAGGGTGAACTAAATCAAACATCACAGTCACTCACGCCATCCGCCCATTGAATTTTCAATCATTGAATAATTTTGATTGAGCTGTGCTACAAAACCCAACAAAATGAACATGTTTGGTGTTAATTGGTAAAGGCACTTTCAATTCGATCCCAGGTCTCCCTCACCCACCCAAACCCTGCGTCTCTAGTGGATATTTGCCTAGAATGGCAACCCTTGAACCCAGAATGGACCCCAAATCGCCATGTGTGAAACTGATTGACTTGACATTTACATTCACATTTAAAAAATGGCTCAATAACGCAAGACAAGCAGGTAAAATGCAATCATTATCATTATACAGTGCATGCACAGTGCGGTTTGGCTGGGCATGTTGCCTTTGATTTTTCTCCATGGAATAACGTCAGTTGTTCATGAACGCGTTCACTTCACAAGCCCTATAAATTAGGCATCAAACAGTGTACTGTCCCACTAGCACTCAATCCTGGTCGCTCTATAAAATACTAACGGACGTGTTCACAAAATACATTGGCAAATTTGATAATCAAAATTCAAGAAATTACGTCAATTTCTAAAAATCTACCTCGATGCGGAAATGTTTTAGAAACGACTACCTTTGACGCAACAATGTGCCAATTTCGTAAAATGGTGCAACAAAGGTGAATATTTAATGAGTGAAATCCAATATCAACAATTTGGGGCACTTTTTGCCCCTCCCCTGTACATTGGACAATTGTTGATTAAACGACCCTTGAAACCACTTTTGCCTTGTTGATTTCAGTAAATGGAGTGAAAATGGCCCAGATTTGGGTTCGGGCTTTTGAGTTACTTCTTTCATTGTTTTTTAATCAAATGAAGTGACATTTGTGCCATGAGTTCTTTGTATTAAGCCCAATTCAATTTGACGTGTCATTTAACATGTCAGAAGAAAGTTTGTCTGTGTAGTGTGTCCTTGAACTTAAGTACTCATACTCAAATTTTGACTTGTTTATAAGATAGGATCAACACCATTTGACAGGTATATATTGTTATCGTAGATTGTTAATAATCAGTTCAAGAAACTGGACAACAATATTTATCATTGTTGACGAGGATGTGTGCATTTTTTATGTCAAATTAATTGAGTAGACTTCAATTGTGCTCCAAATCTGTCTAAATTATATTCACGACTTCTTTTTCCTTCAGCTTTAAATTATTGAAACAAGCAATCTCCAAGAGAATAAATGTTGAGATTAAAATTTAGTAAGGAAAAGAAAACAGAGACGTGGTCATTTCAGTTGGTGCGACAAACCTTGGAAGTTTTTTATGGGAAATATGAAGATTTTAACCTAATATGTGGAGTATGGAAAGGTCAGTGCAAACAGCGATCATTTCCTAGATATTGATCCTTGACCAATTATTCAATGTAGGGCTAAAAGATAACCTCGAGGGTGTTGCAAGAATAATGGACAACCAATCGATTTCAATTGTCTTTGCTTCGTGTAACAGAGAGTAGTAAATAAAAAAGGTCTTCGTGGCTGACAAACAAGAGGTCGCCCTAAGCTATCAGAATTAGGGCGACTTTACATTACGATGGACAGCCAGGATTGAATCCGGTTTGAGTATGTAAGCACGACTAGTGCTGTGGCGAGTCCAACTCGAGTCCAAGTCCTTTCTAATAGGCTCCAGTCCGGATTTGTGAAAAAAACCTCATTCTTTGGTTTAAATTTATCAACATGAGTCTCTTTGTTCAACTTGAGTACAGTAAAAGACTCGAATTCTTTCTGGACTCGCCCCAGCACTAGTCCTACTTCAATCCTCAAACCGGATTCAATCCTGGTTTTCCATCGTAGTGTAAAGCCGCCCTTAGTTGCTTGAACTGATTACGAACTCTTAGAAGCAGTTCCTTTAAAAGGAGATTAATAAAAAACAAATGGCTGAGGGATTGAGCCGAGCTAGTTAGAGCTCAAACTCGTCTCTCTCTGGAGGCCCAAAGGTGTTACAGATGGAGCTGGACGAGCTTATGGGACAAGACCTCTTCCGAACTTCCGGATCGAGATTTCTTCAATAGAGTGTTGACCATTCATACCACACAATGATTTTGTATCATCCGCATAAGAGGAGATACTAACTTTACTACTGAGCTTCTGAAGTGGAACATTGAAGACGTTAAAAAGGAGAGGCCCTAAATTGGAGCCCTGGGGAACACCTGATTTGACATGTTATAAGTCACTAAGGGATCCCTCGACCTTAACTATATCCTGCCTTACTGTAGTTCTTCACACTAGCTAGTATTCATTTAACATTCAAACCCCTGGAAGTGCTCCTCCACTTTAAAACAAACTTTTTATATTGGCCCCTACAAACATTGAAAAGAAAATAATATAAACAATGAATTTTGAATATAATGTGCGCTATATGCATACGTTATAAATACCTTTGTTGTGTTTGAGGCGCTCGGTTGTGTCCAGTAATGATGTTGTATTCTAGAACTCATGCCAGAGGGGTTACTCCGACAAAGCTAATCGACCATTTTTAGTAGTTCGGCATGGGGGTGTCTCTCAGATCCAAATCTACTGTTTAAACATTGTTTGGTTTCATCTAAGGTGGCCAAACAAGCCATCATTTTCAGAATCTTGAATCCTTTATCCCTGTCCAGATTTGCTGCAAAATGGACAATTGGACATTTCTATCTTGCTGCCTTGGTTTCATTAATAAAAGTGCAATACTTTCTCCCGTTGACGCCCATCTCGCTTTAGGCACGTTGAATTATTCCCATGAGAGGTTTATTATTATTGTTTTATTTTGATTTCTTTTGAATCTTGCAAATACACATGTAGAAAGAGGGGTAGAATAACAAAGACATGCTTTTTTTTGGGCATAACACACGTAACATGTAAAAAAAAGATTCAGACTGGAATGAGAGTTCTCATATTGGGAGATATTAATAAAGTTGGGACTGCACAGTGTTTAGAGCAGTTTCGAAAGGTATCTGATACTGTACGTCTTCAAAAGTTTTCATGAGCTTTGTACTAACCCAGGATTGAGGGTCAATTTTTGTGACCGTAGAGGCTTAATGTGCATTTTGAGAGCACCTTCAAGCCCTCGAGAATTCAGGCTAGTTCGAACAATTCTTGGGCTCCTTCATTGTTTAATATGCTTCCCTCTAATATTCGTAGGAATACGTAGGCCTTGTTGATCCGGTTGCATCTTTCAAGTCAGACTTTGACCAATTTTTAGATAGCATTCCAGATCAACCCTACATTCAAGGACTAGCTCGGTCTGCCAACTCAAATTCGTTGGTAGACCAAATATCATATAAAGATTGAAAGGTTATAAATAGACGAATTATAACCTTTCATTTTAATAGTACTGGGGATTAAATTCCCTGTAGCGGTTTGAAAAGCCCGTGAAAAACCAAACCAAAAAAAAGTGGTATGAAAAAGATGAGGATAGAGTAATGGAACATGAGATATATTTGACATGAAATAAGAAAAAAAATGAATGATGTTTTGAGTACAACTGAAACGTTGAGTAGGGTGGGACACTCACAAAGCTCTTGTGCATTCATTGCAGAGTCATTTCAGTTTTCTAACTCTGAGACAAGATATACATTTCTGAGTTCAATTGTCCCATCGCATCTAAAACTCTTGGTGTAACTTCTTTCACAGATAATGTGATCTTTTATTACAATATCATATGATATTACATCAGGTACAAGTTATCAGTTTACAACATGCTTCCATTTTTACCAACGTGTTTTTTTTTGTCCGACGGTCAAATGAAGTAGAAAAAGGTCAACCTTTTTGGGCATAATAATACTTGCTAATGCAGATCGTTTCCATAATCAAAAGACCCCTCCCTCCTTTGAAACAGTTGATCATACTTTAATTTTCGTTAAGTTTAACCAACAATTTTCAAAAACTATTGCCGACAGTTGACAACTCAATGATCAATGAAGATTTCACGGAAATTGTTAAGGTCTCAAAGATTCAGTTTTTATCCACTTTCAATGTAATTATCAAGAAAAGCACATGTTTCCTTGTTAATACTAAAAGATAATTGGAGTGCTACAACCAAAAAGGTTTATTTTTTAGTCTTGCATGTCTAAGAATGTTTGATATTCTAAATTATATAATTCAATGATAATCAATAATAATAATTCTCAATAATTAAGGACTATATTTAATCATCGATACATCATGAATGGCTTTGTGACTTAAGAATTTTACAGAATACAAAACACTTCAAAGAAGCTCTACTGATTCCCCAAAAAGTGGGGATTGTGGAATGCAAGAAAAACATTAATACCCTGTATGAATTGAAGGACACTGCCAAGCAAATTTTTTCCAACATTCTTGTTCTGTTTCAGAATATTCAGAATAATTAGGTTTCAACATAACTTTTGGTCCTCATTCCCATTTGGATTTGTTAAACAAATGCGAATACATAAAAGGATGAAATTTTAAAAAAAAATATTTTTTCGTGAAAGAAAATGCAATTGAACCTGGCCATTCACTTTCACAATTCAGTTTTATGTTCGAATTCGAATTGGCTCGGACCCAACAAGATAAATGCCCTATCCGTTTCTTACAGGAAGCTCTAAACCAATCCATGAATCCATGTTTCATCAGAGAACCATTTTATACTATCGTACAAACCTTTAAGTTGCGGATCTTTAAATTTGAAAAAAAACTAAAACTTTTCATGTAATCAACTTTCAATCAAAACTTGATCTTGCTATGTGAAGCTAGAGTTCTTAGAGCGGTTGAGGTGTGCTCTGTTTGACATCATACGGAGCTGAACAAAGTTGACGTGGACGAATCATTTAACTATTCAGTGGCTCTTTTTATGTTGTTTTGTAGTACACCACATTCATGATTAGTTTCAAAGGCAATTCTGAGGACTGCAACATAAATAATTTGGATATGTACAAAATGTGAACTGAAGATGGTAATAGACCTTAAATACGTTTCATTTGCAATGGCTGCAAATATACTAATCCCTGTGCCATCGTCAGTTCTCCCTTCGGTAGTCTGCCTTCACTGTTCTTCTTTGCTTTAGAATCCTTTCCCATTTGTCGTGAGAAAGATCAAAGGTTAAGCTTATTCCATGTGAATGTATGTTCGTTTCCATATGAAGAGGAGAGTTTGGAGGAATCTCGCAAATGCATTTGGAACCGATCACAAAGCGCCAAATAAATTGTCCCACGGTGGGAACAAGATGGGGTATTTAAACCTGTGGCTTCGCTCCATTGTGCTCAATCCTACAATGGCGCGATTCAATGTGATCTGGTTGATTCTCATTAGTGCAAATTTTTCTCATGGAGTTGTGTTGATGGAGCCACAAATTGTGCTGGAGCTCTTTCAAGATCCATATTGTATCAGTTTGATCCAAGACGAGTCCCAGCCATTTCAAATGCAAACAATATCCAAGAAAATCACTATAGCGAACCTAAATCGCATGGACGGTCACCAAGGGCGATTTTGCCACGCTGTTTTTGTCTCGTTGGATTTGGAAGTATTCCTCGCATCGTTGGCAAACCACAGTTCTCTGTTCCATAAAGATAGTGCCCAATTCATCATAATGGTTCAAAATCGATCGTGGAGGAAGCTTCTGATGGGATCCAGATTTTTTGACAAGGTTCCTCATCTGGCCGTCTTGGATTTGGCTGACGGGAGTTTTTACACCAAATCATTATGTGGACCAAGCCCATTTGTTAAGATTGGAGTTTATAACGGGAAACGAGTGGTCCTTGACGGTACAGATGTGTTTCAAAAGTTTCTAGACATTTCTTGTCAATCCGTTAGAGCCACCGCTTTTCATTATGCTCCGTTTACCATTGTGTCTGTGGATGAAAAGGGCAATCGTAGCTATAGTGGCCTTGAGGTAATGTGATATTCAAAATGTCATAAGGAACATGTGCAAGTATAACTTCCCTCAATTACTTTGATATTTCAAGGTGGCCATTTTCCAAACCACGGCAGAAAAATTAGGCTTCTCGTACGTCATTGAACCGCCGACAGACGGGGAAATGTGGGGTCGCTTTACACCGCCCAATCATTTTTCCGGACTCATTGGTGACCTTCAATATGAACGAGCTGATATTGGCTGGGCGGACCTTTATCCAAGATTGTACGAAAAAACTGGACTGATTGATTTCACTGATGCCTATGATGTCGATTATTTCTGCTTTTATGTGAGTATTTTCAAAAGACGGACGTCCATTTATTAATGAACGACATGAAATTTCGGCTCACATTTTTCTATGAATTTCATTCACTTGACATCCCCTATACTTGTCCATTTGCTAAAAGATAGGGTTGTCAGCAGTTTTCTTAACCTCAACGTTCAATGAGAGGTCTAATATACACGGAAGAGAAACAACATGGTTCCCAAAAGGGCGGGGGTTTGAATCCCGCGCGTTACTGGAGAAAAAGCTTACAAATCAGATGGTCTTAATTTTTCATTTTGCTTCTCCTAAATTTCGTCCATATTATTTGACTGAATGCGTCAATGAATAAACTTTGCTCTGGTTGTCAACTTGGCTACTAAAAAGGATTTTATTCAAGTAGAGCATGTTTATTCTGAGAATCCAGCTGAGTAGCGTTTCCCGGGTAAGAATCGCAATTTTCTTCCTAATTGACCAGCTTGCATAAAACTCCATCAGGATCTTTACAGAGCAAACAACACGGTATTTGCAACCAAAGAACATATATGCTCATTGAGTATACAACAATTCACTGCCTTTGATTAAACACGGAATTGGGACAAATGTTTGCAGTATAATACAATTCTAACGCTACGGATCAAAGTTGGAAGCAAACAACGACAAAAAATAAAAATATTTGTATATACGATGCCCAATTTTTGATATGGCGCTGTGTGATTGACATGATTTATACCGTCTTTTTCCTGACAGGTCATGAAACCCAAGCCTTTACCTAAATGGATGGCCTTGGGTTTGCCTTTGCAAATGTGGACTTGGGTGGCTGCTTTGGGAACTATGGTTGCTGCTCTCATCTTTATGTATTTCTATGGCTTCTGGAGTCATTTAGAGTCCAATAATCATGGAACAAGGACGTTTTTTCTCATTGGAGCCATGGTGGACGAATCGCTGCCAGAAATTCAGATGATAAAGTAAATGACAGGCTGATGGGCGGTCATTTTTATTTACAGAGCATTAAACAATGAAAGTTCCATGATATTGTAGGTCTCATGCTGGAAGACTGTTTCTGGCCATATTTCTATTGTGCTTTTTCGTCTTGACCATTGGATATCGAGGAGGGCTAGTAGCTAACCTTTCCATTCCTACTGTACCTCGGCCAATTGGTAAATGATTGGATAAACGTTTCTTATATAAAGTCAAGGACGACCTTACCACTGGACAGAGACGGTAGGAGTGAAAATGGGGAACGTTCAACCCAAATAACCAAGGGCTTGTTCGTTCCAACTCTCATCGTGTAACGAAGAAATCCCTGACAATTTTGAGGTTTTGTCAAAAATCTGCACAATGAGGAAACAAACTGATTGATCTAACACCGCCTTTTTAAGATCTTACCAAGGTTGCGTTGTTCCTTTAATTATTTGCCTAAGTAGGTATTGAGCAAGGCTGTCTAAAGAATACAAAAAGATCATAAAAGTGAAAAAAGAGCAAAAAATGCAGATAGTTTTAGCTCAATTTACCCTTTTAAAAAGAGCCAGTAGCAAAATAATGAAACAGCAATATGCCACATTAAGCTAACATTCAAAAGCATGTCAAAGTAGGGGCTAAGAAAGGACAAACTTTCTCTTAAAGCACACTACTCTATTGAATGATTATAGAAGGCCTTATTTTTTTACTAAAAAATCGCTATGTGGCCAAAAAGTAAGAGCATGCAAGGTTACTATATTAACTTTTAATACTTGTTGTGTAGTGTATCTATATTATGCGTTCATGTCCGCAACGATGCACATGACTCCGCGTAGTTGCTCTGCTTTCATCGTCTAATAAATCAGTTGGTATTGGAGCTTCATCTTATTCATTGCACGTCATAACATAACAATGCTACAGTGCCTTGAACAAAAGCAACTTGCGTCTTGGCAAAACATTTGTGCATTAAGAGAGCTGCCCTTGTAAGTAAGCACATGATAGGAGCGGCAATAAACCTATCTATCCCTGGATACTTCGGGCATGTACTGAAAGTAAGTTCCCAAAAGGAAGATATTTACGCCATAAAAAAGGAGTAAAATTAGGAAAAACTCGAATTTTGAGCCAAAATGGTGAAAAACACGAATATGCGCAAGTTAATGGAAAAGCATTGGTAAAAGTGAAACATAATGCATTTTAATTTTTTGGACAGCCCTGGTATTGAGTTTGAAAATTCAAAGCTCTAGCTGCCTAGGCTCGATTGATCTTAACATTGGCCAAGTATTAGTCACAAGAAGGGGTTGAATAAGGTCCTTTATTCTATTTCGTCTTTTACCCCTGCCGTGTCTGTTTGGTGATGACGGCGTCTTTGACGTTGTCCAATGATTCAATAAAATGATATTGCTTTGAAGACACCATTGCTGAAGTCGTTGATGATCCGAGACCAGTGATAAGTTTTGGCGAGAACTTCCGGGATGATTTGTCTAAAAGTGACGACCCCATAACCCGACAAATACTGGAGAACTACAAATTTCATTACGATTTTGATGCGGCTTTCAAAAATCTCAGTGAAGGGAATGTGATCATGGCGGAAAGTTTGCAAAACACTCTCTACAAAATTCGATCCCAATTCACCAACAAGTACGTACATAGCAAGTTTCTGTCAAAAGGCGAGTTATTAATTAGGTTAAAAGAGGAATACCCCTGAATATTCATCAGCGCAAAAATGAGTATTTGGCATTTCAGTGATCCAGATACTCTTTATAGGAACCAAACGTAAATCCAATGCTTGTTTAGAATAACAGTTTATACCTTAAACATCACCAACAAATCCACACTCTAGTTAAAATTCGTTTGGAAGAGGTTTCCTGAAACGAAAAACCTAGCTTTAAATATACTGTTTTGAATTTTTCAAAAACTCTCCCGTACAAATATTTGGCAGATGACCTGATTTAGAATGCTCCAAATCACTTAATAAAAATGCCTGCTTTTTACTTCTCTAAACTACTAAAAGTTGACCCAAGTTTAAACTATACCTGAAACCTAGAGCCGAAAACTCTTTCTCATTTCAAAAGTCTTTTGCTCTTTAGTGAAATGAAGATTGATAATTGATACTTCATTGGGTTTCTTCCACATACAACCATTCACCTTCCAGTTTTGGCGAGACCATTATCCACACCATGAGCGAGTGCCTGACGCCTTACCGCGTAGCGTTTGCGGTTCAAAAAGATAGCATCTACAAAAGACCCATGAGTCGAGTGATCCAGAAGCTGAAGGAGGGAGGCTTTATCAACAAGTGGTTAAATGACGAAATGGATCTAGTGGCCAGAATCCAGACCAAAGCTTCAGTTTTGTCCCGCACCGAGGCCACGCCCATGACTCTGAACGAATTCCAAGCGGCCTACCTGGTTTATCTTTGTTTTATTGGATTGAGTTTGGTTGGCTTTTGTTTAGAACTATTGTATGCAAACATACCCAAGACGATTGTGGTGGGTCCACAAAAATCATTGGGGTCGGTAAGATGGTTTTAGGGTGATAGGGGCGAGGTATGTGGTTTTTATTGACCAAATATGTGCTTATTCATGAGGCTGAAATGATGTTTTGTGCAACGAAAACGAAAAAATGTGTAGTTTTCACTTGCATTTTTCAGTTAAAAACAAACATTGTTTTAACGTACTGTTTTTTTAAGCAACTTCACAGCCCATTTGGAAAACTTGAGGATTGTGATTGAACTACGTGTTTTAGTTGAACCAAAAATGTTTCCACAGAATAACAGTTTCTGCTAAGGAGACAATTTTATGGCGCCGACTGGTTTTTCGCTTCTCGCCTCTCCTTAAATGGTGTATGTAGAACGTCCAAAGTTAAAAAAAGGCTTTTAGGAGACGGGCAATCTCTTCAAGACTGAGAGCTAATGATTGGATGTTTTGAACATTTGTAAATATTTTTTTTTGGCGTTTTCGCGATCGATTTGATGATTGGTATTTTCCCAATCGTATCCCATTGATTTGAATTTAAACTAAATATTAGGGGCGTTATTGATTGAGGTTTTGTTAGTACTTGGAACAAACTATTACTTCGAAGCTTTTCATTAGAGCTGACTTGTCACTGCAAATTTGGCGCTAATTCAAAAAACTTGCATTTTGTTGTTAAAATATATGTATATTTGAGGTGCTACACACTTCTTTTCCTCCCTGTACCTGATATCAAACCAATCCTGTATTTGAATTTGCTACTCAAGCTCCCCAAACATGTTTTACAGTTTTCCTCTTCTCGCCTCGGCTCCCGTCTTTATCTCGTCCTTATGTTTTGGAATCGATACTGGTTTACTGTTTGGAAATCGTGCATTGCTGACAATAAAATTTACTCAACAATAATGGGAAATACCATACTTTATTTGTCGTAAGGACGTGTTGTTTTTCCTTTGATATGTCTTGGTGATTCGAGACACAATTGAAGCAAGGCTTTTGAGACAGAATCGAATTGAAATAACAGAATGAAAGAAACATAGGACGCTTTTGTCTATGGACAAGTGGACAGAAGACAAAATCGTTTCTCCACTTTGGCGCCGCACAATGATCCTTCATGTCCTGGGGTGTGAAGCACCTCTCGAGAACGGGTTTGGACCCCATCCTCGCCACAAGATTTCGAGCAAGGACTCCATTGACCCCAAAGGGCCAAGACGCAATCCTGTTGACAAGGGGCTAGCCGACCTAAAACAAGAGGTTTCGTGATAAAGACCCGAAAATCAGTTAGTCGGCTTTCAACTCCTGACTTACACTTCTGCTTGCGTTCCAATTTCTTAGGACAACTCCTGCCATTCTCAGTTGGATAACGTTGGATCTCGCGGAACTTGCGCCTGAAGGCTTTGCCACAGGTGGCGTTGCACGCACTCCAGGGTGACCAGGCCGTGACAAGGCAATCCACAACTTTGCCCTCGTCCAGGTCAGACCAGGTAGACGCCTTAGATTCCTTTTCCCGAACCATCTCGGCCTGTCTCGCCACTTCTAATTGATGCATGATGTCTTGCTGTTTGTCTCGTTCCATTTCTAGTTCATCATCGGGGACCCTTTGATCTTGTTGAGCTCGTTCCATTCGAGCCGCCTTTTCCATCTCGAGTTTCAAGTCCATTTGAGCTTTTTGACCTGCCATGGCCATGAGCTTTTGCTTTTCCATTTGAGCAAATTTGGCGGCCATGGCGAGTTGCTTTTGTTTCTGCATGTCTGGGATGTCCGAGGCCATGAGCATTTCCGCTTGTTTTTGCATGTACATGGCCACTTCTTTCTCCCTCCGCTCTTTTTCGGACATGCCTGCAAAATCTCCTTGGTGGCCATGATCACTTCCGGAGTTCAATGACTGGTTTCCAGAGGGTGGCATCATCTCACAGAGCTTCATGCAATCATCATATCGCTCAAAGTTGTTGCTGTTCCCTCTGCATCCTCCGAAGATGAATTGCCCACACAATTTGGTTGAGTTGTCAAAATACCAACGAGGGAAATACCCTCTGCAAGGACCGGTCTTAAATAGATACGTATCACATCATTATCAATCCATTTGGAATCAATCGATTTCGAGGAATCTGAGATTGAACCACAAATCAAAAACAGTTAGCTATTATTCAAGCTTCTATTTAGCACAATCTGCCTGTCGAATCTCGAAGACAGAAAAGCGGTTTTGCATCTAATTAAACCTTTGAGGGCTTTGAGAGCCTTAAAAATGATAGGCTCTGTTTCGGTTGACGAATATTTTTTTCTCGTAAAGGAAAGCTAGTGAAATGGCTTCTCAGATCCCTGAAAAGCGCCAACAAAGCTCCAAAATGAACAGCTTTTCAGACTGTTGGCATGCACAATCTGTACTGTTTGGATTATTTGTCCCCTCAAAAACGAAGCAACTCAGTTTTAGTAACAATCACCGCACCAAATAGAAATCTGACAACTAAATAAACGAGTAGAGAGGGGCCCTTCAATGAAGTAAGGAAAAAGGGCTTCTTGAACGAATTAACAGAGCATGAAATGTCCAATATTGGTTCAAGTTCAAAATTTCCTTTGTGAGCCATTATTTGCCGACAATGTTCCAAGTGCTTTAGTGATATTGGTAATACTTCAAACAGAACGTCAATTGGGCTTCTTTAATAGCTGACCCTTCAAATATAAGGAAAATAGAAATAACACGTGCCAAAATGATGAATGAATATATCGCTTTACCTCTTTGGGCAGAGCACAAATCACTCTGGCATCGTCCAGGCTAAATTCGCAAGCAGATCTGCTTCCATCACAACTGGCCTTTTCCATCAGTTGAACGTTGCAATCGGCATTCGTTTGTTGTTGAGGAGAGACTTTGTACAGTCTAGTCCTTACTTTGAGGCCCTTTCCTGAAAATTAGGATTGAAAGTCACAAACATGCAAGTAAATATTCAAATTACATCTACCCCAGAGGGCAAACAGGAACCATGGCCTGCCACTGTTATCCCTTCGATGCCGTTTTCTTGCTCTTTTTCTTTTACCCTCGGTTCAATCATCGAAAAACGATTTTCCCATTTTCCTAACAAACTCGAGGTTGTAATGGAAAATTTTCTCTTCGGGTCTGGTGGCTTGACCTCAAAATTGAGGCCCAGAGGCTCAAAATAATGAATCTCTTTGAGGGCTGGGAACATGACTAGGTTGAGTATCGGGCAAAGATGGTGTTGGCACTCGAGTATTGGAAAAGATCAAAGATTGTGAAACAAAGCATCCGCCAAGGCATGGATGTGCTCACCACAACTGACTGAGCAAGGGGACCACTCGCTCCAGCTTGTCACGCCACAATGAGGATCATTCTCGGGATCATTGGGGCCATTGGGACCACCCAAATACTCGGGACAAACGGCAGTCTCTCCTGCACATAGAGACTTCTCCATTGTCTCCACATGAGGACACTTCTTTCGTCCCATTCGGTTGAAGAATCGCCGGGTGCGGGATTTAAAGCCTTTGCCGCACGTTGTGGAACATTCTGACCACCTTGACCACTCGGATGTGGCGCACATATCGTCAGGTAAGAACCCCGCTGGAGCTGATATGTAGAACCTATTTCCTAAGGGATGGTAAAGAAATGACGAGGTTGAATCTTGAACTTTTACCTTTTTTATAATTGCCTAGTAAGGGTATACCTTCGCAAATTGGAACGTCCGAGGCGCACATTTCTTTTTGGATCATCTGTCGGTCGCATCCTAACATGGCGGCCTTTTCGGGCATGAGAAAGGTTCTAGTCCTCATGGAGATTCCCTTTCCACAAGTGACAGAGCATGGCGACCAATCCGTCCATTCAGAAGCGTCACATCCGGGTACAGCGTGATCCTCGAAGGCTGGAAAAATGGAAAATTTGGCACAACTTAGACACTATGGTTCCAAGTCTGACTTGGGCTTCACAGAAGTTGAAACGATGATAAAAACTCTTTGAAAAGTCCAATGCATCCCATTTACATCTAGTGGAGCACCTATTTGGACCATGTTTCATCCACTTGATATGCATGAGAGAGGGGAAGCAATGGAACAGGAAGAGACGAGGGGGAACATATGAGACAATTTCCCCCTCTTTACACGACTCCTTACAATAAAGTAGACTAAAATGAAGAGGGACCGAGAAGTGGGATGGTAAAGAGAGTAGGAGAGAGTTTTGAAAAAGTAACTTGATTTATCCCCAGGGAATCAAGATGCCAAGTAGACCATGCTAAGACTGACAAGTGGAAATCAAGACCAAACTTGTAGTGTTTACATTCCACATATTTAGAGAAGTGGAAAGCTCATCTGCATTCTTGGCAAATGGAGGAGTGTTTGGCTTGTGGAAATTCTAATTACAGTAGAGATAATCTTGATCGAGCCGAGAGAGGCGTACATAAATGTTCCCATTTCATCAAAACGAAGGCTCCAACCAACTAACTACCTGTGCCTTCCTACCAGTTGGTTTATCATCTTGGCAACAAAGTTTTCCAGATCTCCGCTTCTTGGCTTTAGGTACATTGTTTTACTGTTTGAATCAGAGATGAGCTCAGAGGCATGTGCATTAATATCATTGAATGACACTAGCCTGTAGCACCAATATGTAAAAGGTAGTAGAGTTCGAAATTTCTGAATTGTTAGCCTATATTGATAAGAATGTCAAAAATAGCTACATAACCAATCAAAAAATAGGAAAGAAATTGAAAACGTGGAGCGATATTTATGATGCCTTCTTTTAAGATAGAAGTCGAAGGTTGCTCACAGGCCCTTTGAAGGGTAGATGGCAATGGCTTCTGATATTGATGACGTCAAATTGAAAACGTCCGCGAATTTGATTATTGAATTGGCTTCCTAGCAATTCGTCTGGTTTGTTGAAGGCAATATAATCTCACCCAAGGAATATTTGACCCCATTTCTTGAGGGGAAAAGAGTATATTGAAGCATATGGAAACAAGTGTGTTAGTTTAAGGCACTATTTTGAAAATCTACAGAGCAAAATCAAAATGACAATGCTCACTTGTTGCGTTTTGGGGAAATGATCAATAAAATCAGCCCTCAAGTCTAAACTTTCTTCTCAAGAAATAGAATAGTGAAATATTACATGGCAAATTGAAAATCTTTGGAACAACTAAATCTTTCAGAAGTTTATAAGTGAATCAATTCAGTGTTTGTAGTAAAAAAAAAACGATCTGAATTTCCCTCGTCTAGTTGGCTGATATTCATCCTTTTGTTCGCCAAGGGATTGGAATTCATCAAGTTTTAGTACGCAGAAAACTACTACTTGGGCGTTAAGAGTGAAAGGGACTTTGAATTCTTGGCATGCTCCGACAAAATCCAGCCTCTTTTTCACAAGCGAACTCGTTTCCGAAAATTGCATTACGATCCATCCCGGGGAACTCAATATGGCTGACAAAAGGGATTTGCCTTTCCTCTGGGAGATATTATCACTAAACACTTTCAAGAGAGTGAACTGAATCGGATAACAAGTTCCAAGATCCCTTCAAAAAGGCGTGTCCCCCAGAGCAAGTTTTCTCAAGAAGGCACTGGCATCGCGAAAGTTTGAAGGTGAATTTCAGTATTTTTGATGAGTTTGCGAGCTTGGGTCAGGAACCCGTAGACTAAGGAACCAAACTTGGGGAAAGTGCTCAGGAACTCTTCTTCCCCGAAAAGGTCGCTACTACAGATTGTTTGGTGGCTTTAGCTAAGAACTTAGAGCTGCCTAAGTTCACGATAGGTCACTAAAACCAACAATTGGTTTAGAATGACATTAGTTATCATGGTACAAACAGAGGACCCTGACAACAGATATCCAGCTTGTTCCCATACGTAAATGCATCCAAAAAAGTGTTGCGGTCCATGGATTTGTGAGCAAATCTGACCATTTTGCTTTGCCGTTCACAGGCACTCTCACGCACTCACAACCTTGGTTGCTCACACTCCACAAAGGCCGTTTTTTGACTGGCCTTAGTGTGAGTGAGTAGGAGGGCTATGGCCAGAGCACATTCACCTTCACCTCTGGGAACATGATTGGAATAATAAGTTATATCACGGTCACACTGAAAGAATATTACTGGAAAACAGCGGTAAGTTTGTTAACCACTTTTGGGACGCTGAGGTCGACCCAAGCAATAATCCGCACAGTGTGGACTATATCGATTTTACGCTTGGGTTCACAACAGACTGATTTGATAGCAGAAGATACAATAATGTTACTTTGATTCTATTATGAACATATGATACGCTCTGAAGGTAAATATGAACAAGATTTCTGTTTTCGAACACAAGGAGCCTTCACGAAACACAGCGAGTAAGTATCACATCTGGGATGATGGAAGCAAGCCTTTTTGGTGGGAACTTCCAAGCCCAAAAGCGGTCCAAATCATACAGTTCATCGCTACTAACCAATCCAGTGCATCAAGCCAACATGCCAGTTTGAGGTAGAAAACATAAAAGATCTGAGTTGGTAAGACTAGCATTTAGAATAAAATTTGATGGTCCACAAAGTTCTTGGAATCATTTGAATGCCTAGTAGGAATATCCCCTAGCCAAGTATGTCTTGCAAAAGATGAGTTAACCTATCTCCCTCGCTCTCAAATGTAAAGGCCTGCGTCCAAAAGTTTCTCCTAAGCTCCGTGTAAATGACAGATTGGAGTAGTGAATTTGTTGGTGTAAGTTTTCACAACCCTCACGATCCCACTTGTACCTAAAGCGTGCTCGTGAATATCCGAGAACATATATTCATCCGGGTGATCGTCGTAATCCGTTCCACAAGACTTTTTGTACAACCGTTGACGGGTGACCGTTAATTTGGCCAAGGGTTTCATCGGGGTTCCTGATGCGTTATAGAAGGGCTGCATGGGATCATCTGGATCTCTGGCTGTGATTCTGGAGTAAAAGACAGGAATCAGCATCAAGTATAAAATGACAGAGGAGTAGAGTCTTACCTTTTGATGGGTTGTTGAGGAAAAGTGGGCGAATCTGGAGATTCGTACGAGACTCCATTATCCACTCCAGCATCCCAAGGATACAAATAGAGCTCTTTTTTCTTTGCCCATGTGCAGTTCTTCATGCACAACTCCAAACCTGATACACCCACAATCCAATCAGGTGAAGGACCCAACATGGACACCTAAAAGTATTATTTCATGTCAAGATACTCTTTTACATTTGTTAAGGAAAACATGTAACATAATAGTTAAAATGGTCCTTCGTAATAGGTTTTGACGTTCTTGCAAATGGTTTTTTTAAGTTTCGAAAGGTTTAAATTGGCAAGTTCCTGTGCAAAGCGTAGCTGGGAAAGGTCATTTAGTGCACTTCTTTTAAAAGGTCGTTTTGAAGATGGATTCTTCAAATCCCGAGGAGTAGAATGCCGTTCATGCCAGGATTTGAACTAATGTCGTCACGTATAGTGAAACCTTTGCAACATCTCCAAATGGTTCAGAGACTTCTAAATAATCATCAAGAATTTCCAAAACGTACGCTGGAAGTACTTTGCTTTACGATGTTGCTTCAATACAGGGTAACGGAGGTACAATGTGCTTCAATAAAGGAAGCTAAAAGAATCGGATTACCGTGCCAAAACCTATTTTGTAATAAGCAGCAGTCCTGTCTAAGCCTTGGCAAGAAACCCATACAATGAGGGGGAAAGTGCACAAGAACACCAGCAAGAGTCCGTTTGGGCACTTACCAATGAAACCAGGTGGTTCTTGCGGTCTGTTCTAAATACAGCAAAGGTTTTGCCGTTCACGTTTGGATACCATAGACCACGAGCCTTGATGATGGTACGAATGTGCCGACTTTCGGCCTTCAACTCGCTTTCTAGCACTCTCGGGGATCCCCATTTGGCCACTTGAGCAAGACCTTTCGATGCGTGGCCATTATATTCCCATACCCTAAGAAATCAATTTGGATGTTGCTGTTAAGTGGCTCATAAATCTTGGCTCATTCATGCTGTCATTGATCAACTTCAGTTTATCAAACCACACGATATCCTTCGTTCTGATTAATCGAATCACGCCAATGTTACCCACTTAAATGCAACTCCTTTATTGAACTTTATAATTCCGTTTGTATGCGGTCACAGGGGTTCACAGCCCCAGACAAATCTCATAGATTGCAAGAAACTCACCGATAGTCGGCACTGTGGGACGCTCCAATAATATCGGAGAAGTGCAAAAGCCATTGACTGGATGGAAAGTCCTTGGGGTGTGTCTTGTCCGACCACAGACCTTCAAAGGTGACTTCATACTTGGATTCCTCACACGCACAACACGGATCGTTGATTTCATCTGGTTGGAAATGTTCCTCTATCTTGACTTCGCACAAATGGACCGACAATCTGCCTGAATCCATAGCCCAGGTTTTACTGAAAGTAGTCACCCTAAGTTAAGTACTCGCCGTCTTAAAGCAAAACAACAAAAAAAAAGCATGTTCATACTCATCGGCAACCACAGTGGCCTTAATGGTGACACAACCAGATCCGGCAGGGGGAGCGGTCCATAGGATCTAGAAGAGACGGGTTCCAAGTTAGACGTCAAGTGTTGCAAATTTAAGAGTGACACCCTGTCTGATGAACCTCAAAATCGAGGTTGGTGGGGTCTTGGAAAGGGCCCATTTTGCATCTCATTTCTCATCCAGGGTTGGTCCAATGTCAGTCAGACTTGAAATTATGGGGAAGAAGCGAGTAACTGTGCTAGCTGAAGGCAAAGAAAAGGAGCCTGTCACTCAATGTCAGGGCCCTCAACTCGAACTTGTAGGCTTGGGCTTATAAATTCTCTTCGGGCATGAACTACCCACTCGCCAAGTGGGCTCGACGCTTTTGCATTGACGTATTAATTAGATTATTGGGCCATGCAACTTTGGAAGAGATAACAATTCCTTGAGATTTACGGCCCAGGCATTTGCCGCTGAAACAACAGTGCCTACTTGAATCTCTGATTTCTCCACATCAGACGTCTGGGTGACAGTATTTGTGCAATGGTCCGAGAATCGGGTCAAAACGTCCCCCAAGAGTTGATAGCTGCCGGAACTACCGGCGGGAGGTTGACCAAAGGATGAATGTTGGTTGGGCCACTCCTCTGAATTTTCCACCACTAATAGAAATTCTGTGAACTTCTTCTCTGTCAATTTGGTTTTATCGCCCTAGAAAACAGGTAGAAGAGGTTGTTTAGCAATCTGCACATACTACCTAACGGGCTAATTTACAACATTAGGACTGTTACCAAAACTACAAGAAGAATTGGTATGCTGGACACTGAATGAAATTGAAGAGCAAGTGATCAGTCCGTCATGTTATCCAAGGCATCAATTTTACGTGATAATTTAAAATAGACATATTTAATTCACGCAAAATATAAATGAGCACAAAACCCCATTATAAATAGATATGGAACAATCAGCCCAATATGCCTTACTTAGGCCAGCGTATTGTGAGTAAAGTATTTCCCATTTAACGTAAGAAAGCTTTTGTGGCATTTAGGAGGCAAGAGCATACTTCACGTATGGTCACTTCCACCTCTTTTGAATGTTCTATACTCTAAAATAATACAAAAAAGCGAAATGAATTGCGTGTTCTGACTTTTTAAGTCAATAAATTCTAACCATTTGACTCGTTATTGGTAAATGATGAACCGCATCTCGGGATACACGATTAGATTATACGGAAATAGAAAGATACATATTTGTATATATTTTACAATGTTAATACGTTTCCAATGAAGCCTTGAGCCGTTGCCATTTCTCGTCATCAGGCATATGAGAATTCAGAATTGTATGGATTAGTTTTATCCTTATAGAAAGACGGGTATCAAGTTGTATTGCAGATTCCACCTTCACGGAGCGCGAAGACATGGCTCTGATCTGAGGAGCTAACACAGCTTCCAACAGAGCAATCGATAACCCAACACCAGCTCCCACAGCTAAAAGTCCAAAAGGTGTTATGACGTTTGAGAAGCCAAGCTCTGATCCAGAGGCAGCCTCACATTCAGGTAAGGTTTGTTCCAAGTATTTCTTATAAAGCCTCTTCAACAATCCGGATTGTTTCATGAGCGTGATTTGCTCGTCGAAAGGTTCCAAGAAGATGCTATCTCTCTTAAACGGAAATACTATGGGATTTTTTATCTCGAAATCCGGCACGTCCACAATAGAGCACGGATATAGCTCGGACTGAATGACGGTTTCAATTTTCTGGATTAGTGCGTAATTATTCGTGGACAGATGTGGCAATGCTTCGGATAAGTTGGTAAGCATGGCCAACGAATTCGTTAATCTCCTTTGATGAGCTATAAATCGGTCGGAGCCTTCTGGACTTTTCGCAAAAATCTCTTCAACCACTCCTCCTTGGACATATGCAATGGTCATATCAGCATCTAAGGCATCTTGGAGGGATCTAATAGGCGGGGTAAGGAAAACCACAGCTAAAAAGGCGTTCATCTGAGATTTGTACACAGAAAATACGACCAATGTGAACATCATGAGCGAAAACATGGACATGTTCAAGGACATGCTGTTAATCTTAAAAGCCGTTGATTTTTGCACCAAAGCCCTATAGACAGCCTCCATGGCCTTGAAGGACGAACAGCAATGGCTCTGTCCTAGTCCGTGGAGAATCAAGTACAGAATTGCCGATGACAGGATCAGAGTGACAACGATGAGAAGCCAAACGGTTATGGAGAACTCCTTGATGTAGTTCTCAGCGTTCATGCTCCGTTTTGTTGATGCCTTCACAAACATCCGGGTCCTGAAGTGGGTGGTAGCCTGGGAGAAATCGGCGATCTCTGTCCTCTCTGGAGTCATGGAGGCTCCACTCACGCAAATGTCGGCCTCGTCACGAACAAACAAACTCATCATTCCCCGCCAAGTACCACTTGGGCCTTTATGGGCCCACACACCAACGTCAGGGTTCTGAATGTATTCGATATTGAGCCCAAGTGTTTCGCAGATCGTCTCAAATAGTTCCAAATGAAACATCGGAATCGTGGGAGAGACGAACAACGGGGGCCAAACGTCATAAACGGCTCGGATGGTCAAGTTACGGATGTTGGATATCCTTGGGCAGGCTGGGAAGGAGCTTGTTCCAGATGCTTTTTGAACCAGTCGAAATTGTTCCAAGTCATCGATGGGCACTAAACATGGAGAAGCAGTATCGAGAAGCAAAAATACGAACCAGAGCCAAGAGCCTCTCCATAGTACTTGCATGGTTCATGTGAGACAACAAACTGCGGTCGGTAAGCGCTTCAAGTTTTATTAAGATTCGCTTGCTCTCTTTAAACTAGCGTCGGCCTTAATTATGCATTAGAGATAAAAAAAAAGCCTTGAATCGCCATTTGACATTTCAAGGAGCGGTTTACAAAGCTCTTGCTTGGTAAAGAAACAACACTTTCGAGCATGACGATCCAAGGATGGCTATTGGCCCTTCTTGCCATATTTAACCCATTGGAATTATTGCACTTGGTTTGTCGAGTGTCCCAACGGCCCCAACTCTCGGCCTCCGCTTGTGTAACTATTGTTAACCATTAGTTGCCCTTTAAGTAGGAACACCATTAAAGTAGCGATCCCAACAAGTAAAATTAGTCGTTCGACTGACGTGTATATGGTCTGGAACAATTTGAAAAGCTATGCATGGATAGCGGTGTTTTTGTTAAGGTATGCATTTGCTGGGTCATAATAGTTTTTGTTCAGCCCATTATTTTGTTCCATCATCATCATCATTAACTACTATGCAGTTGTAAATAGTGTTGTAAATGCCTTCTAGCTATTACTATGATGGTTGATTTTCCGCTTATTTCAATTATTGTTCTTTCTGACTGAAAGGGGGCCCTAACAAAGCCGCCTCTTGTTTACCTTTAAGGCGTTAGCTTCCTATTGGTAAAAACCATATTATCGTACATGAACCGTCATCCTTTAATCTTGAGCACGTGGACTATCAAATATAGGGGTTGTTAAGCCATGAACCAGATCAATCATTAATTCAAATTAAGTTATTTAAGATTAATTGGATTTGAAGTGAAGTTTTAGAAATCAAGTTTTACTAATGGGAGAATTTTCAACTGATTTTTCAAAAACACGTGATATTTTAACAGAATCACTTAACAAACATGAACGCTATATACTTAGCAAAATTATTGACAAGTTGGGTGAGTTATCGCACCTAGAGAAATTCCAATTCAATCCATGAATGATATTTTTTTGCTTTGGATTAAACCAAACCTAAAGCAAGCCAAGATTCAGGATCTTGGACTGAAAGTTGTTTCATCAAGAACAATTACAAGTCATTTAATAATTGAAAAGTTCCAAACTATTCTAATTAGATGGATCGTATTACTTTAGAAGATGAAAAGAGGAGATTCAACATCCTTATATACTCTTACTCGTACGTTCATCATTGTCTTTGTTTACATTTAGGTTCCAGCCAGACACAAAATCTCGCTTAGGACCGTTAACAATGGATCAAAGTGCATCAAATAAGGCCCAGAACCTCCGTAAGAGGCGCTACTGGGAAGGACTAAGCGTGATTAAAATATGAAAATCGAATCTATGTCAAATGACTTGAATAATGTCATGGAAATTATGTTTGAAATGAGTTTAATCGAAAATGGTATCACAATGATTAAAAAAATTAAAATCGTATGAAGGGACGCTTTTTGAAATCTCATTCAACGGAAGAAGCTTGTGTAATACATAAAAGTATATGATACACTTCAGGCTTTTACTTATTTAACGCTTTTTCAATCCTATTTGTACCTTGTGCCTTTGGTCATATTGCCGTAAATGAAAAGAAGATCGATTGGCCGAATTTTTGCATGTACCACTTTGAAGCCTTAAAATGTGCCTATGATTCGGGCCGCTTCAGACTATTTTTTTTTTCGGTGCGGACTTCCTTACCGCTACCGGGCTTGGAATTCCAGCAGTTCAAGACGAGAAATTTATTCGTTTTCCTTAACTTTTATTTAGATATATTACTTGATCAACCACGAATTGGAGTTGGCTGATCTGGCTAATCCTTGAATATAAGGTTGATCCGGAATTTTAGTCAAAAACTTGTCCAAGTCTGACTTAAATCTTGCTACTGGATCAACCCCTACATAAGCCCTACGAATATTTGAGGGCAGCAAATTGAACAATGAAGGAGCCCGAGAAAGAAGAGAGTTGGACTTCATTGTTTTAACTAGCCTGGATTCTCCAGGGCTTGAAGGTGCTCTCAAAACGCACATTAAGCCTCTACGGTCACTACAATTGACCCTAAATCCTGGGTTGGGACAAAGCTCATGAATGCTCTTGAAGACGTACGGTATCAGATAAGATTATTATCTTATAAAAGAATTTGTTCAGGCAACCAAATTTGAACCAAAAACTATGGTCCTTAAACTTGATTAAAACCTAAAAAGAGTGTTCTAAACCATGTTGTGTTTTTTGAACTACTCACGAATGTCACCAAAACAAACACACTCGCTTGAGTCTCCTAACGAAATAGGGTGCACGAGAGAAGCTTAAAAGTCTGAGTATGAAATGCAATACAGTTTGATTTCACTTTTTATTTATCTATCTTTAGAGCTTTGAAACGATCGCTGCTCTTCGCTAGAAAGGGTCACTTACGATCTTAAACTTGAATTACTAAGGGAGCCTAGTTTGTGTTTTCGACAAATGGCAAGGCCATCAAGTAGTTCTTATGAGAGTGATTTCAAATATCATAGGACTTTCACCTATGGGTTCCTATCCTCAATTCTTAATAGTGAGAAATCGTTATTCATACTAAAAACAATACATATTTGTATTCAACCGATATTTGTTTGATGCTTTCAACCTCAATAATCCCATATAGTCACTCCCAAATGTATTGTATATACCATGCGAGCAATTCCAGCGTATTGTGGCCAATCTTAGTGCAACCATAACATGCAGAGTATTCCACGAAACTAAGCCTCTTGAGGGAGCCTTGTGTGTTCCCTTTGGTAATTATAGATTCCATATGTGGCTCCCAGAATGAAGGAGTCTGAGGAACATGGGTTTTCCATGTCTGTGGGCTACACAAAGTCTCTTGAGATTTAGATTTTCTTGTCCATTTTGTTTGACTTGTCCTTTGCGGTGTAGGTTTTGAGGTCTCACTCGGGGTACGCATTATTAACTTAGTATTGTCTTGCGCTGAGAGGATCATTATTAAGAAAAGTGATGAAGCACAATGGCTGATTGTGAATGTGCTCTCGCCACTTTTCTTCCTTAGGGATAATCGCCACTTCAAGGCAAAAAAAATGAAATAGGCCATTTATTTGAAGAACTTGTTCCTTGATAGAGTGTAAAGAAAATTTCTGCAATAAGTCCTGCCATAGCAAGGGTAAACATTGGTGAGAATAGAGCGTCTATGATTTTGAGCACGTGTTGGCAAAGCTATTATAATGTTGTTCTTAAAATTTTAATTCAGAGTCCACAAAGCTTAGGTATAACGAAGCTAGGTTTGACAGGAGTGTCATATGATTATATCCTTGTCTAACATAAGATGAGATCAAAAAGTTATGTTAATATGTTTAAAAACGTGTTAAACCGATAAATAACATAAGTGTAACAAAATTTGATCTTGTCGAACAATGCCACTGACAAATTGCAAGGACAAAAAAAAGCCACTGACAAATTGCAAGGACAGCATGAATAATTAGTATATTAAGATCATGAGTTGACGTCACAACTTTTTTTCGGTAAAAAATGACACGCCATCTAATTTGTTCAAGCTCTGATGTGTTTTTTTAATCACAAGTGTCGAAAGGAACTTTAGGCAAAGAGTCAAAACAAAAACGCAAAAAATAGTGAACTAGGCAAAAAAAAATCCTTAACGTTTCAATTTTTATTGGAGATGAAACTGTTTTGATGAATTCATACCTAAAAGTCGAGGAAATTCCCTGTCCCTAACCTCAAAAACCGAGTAACATGACAATGGTACTTCTATATAAATTATTTGATCCCTTGCCAATAGCATACTTTCCCAACTCTAACCCTGATACGTAAACGAAATTTGATGTACGTCATCCTACCTTGGTTCCAAAGAAGTTGGATGTTTTTCCCCCGTCATCTCATCACTTTTTTTGTCTTTTCTCCTTTTTTTATTATTCCTTTGTCTTTCACGTTGCTTTATATTGATATTTCTTGGAGATGAACTTAATAAACGCAATATTTGATACCCGTTTGGAAATTCAGGTAGCTGAGTTTATATGAATAAACTTGTGGCTGGCAATCCGACTGAATGATAAAAAGGCTGGCTTATAAAAATCTTGGCGCTAATGCGAAGAAAAATAATTTATTCCTTTACCCCAGAAAGGGATCCTGAAAGTTTGTTTGTCAACAAAACTAACTTCATTGAAAACATCTACAAAGCAATAAGATAGTCAAAATGAGAAGGTCATCATCATCTTATAAGATCACGTTCTTGTTCTTATTCAATAGAGCGAACCAGTGGGTGGCTTTTTCAATTATACAGAGTCTGTCTTCTCCTACATGTTCAATATGAGAGTATATGAGTGTTCTGGTCTTTAATTCCACTAACCGGGGTTTTTCATGTTGGCCGCCTAATACCAAATTGAGATCATACAAGGGAGAATAACAGTTTTTTTCCAAATATTCTCCCAAAGCACATGGCAAGAATGTTGAGAAAGAAATCCAATTTTAGTCGAGCCCTCACAGCTGTCTTTGAGCACAACCCACCGAAATTTGTGGATAATGCACTTTTCAATGAATTCTTTGTCCTTTCTCGGTTCCAAGTCCATACCTTGAAAGCCTGGACGGCCAATAAAGTTCTTGCTTTGCCTTAAATTGGTCGGGTTTCGACTTACGGAGAAAAGCCTCTAGAAGTAACCGGTAACCGATTGAGCTGTATGTTTCTGGCGAGGAGAAAAGTGGGACTCGAAACCATTCTATTGGATTTGCCGTCAATTTTTCCCTTTTCAATCCCAGAGAAACGTGGGGACCAAGCTTGGTTGCTGGCTTGGTGGGTGGGTGCTGGGATAGTGGTTAGGGCGTGTGAAATTGCCCCTTTTTCAAGGAGGCATCCAAAATGCAATTTTAATCCTGATCCAAACATTTGGCACGTGCTCGACAAGTCGGAAAAAGAACCTTGAATTCTCGGAGCCTTATTCACTCGGAAGAGCGAAGATATTTTCCACAAGCCACATGTTCATCACTCACGCTACAGCAGAGAATCGAGTAAAGCACCCTTTGGGGAGTTTGGTATGCTTTGCGCTAAAATTGCAGCCCAACCCTGTTTGGCAAAATGAATGAGCGAGGCTGGCAAACATGAGATCGTCGGACCCTGGTTGTGTTGGAAGGCGGGGGGGCGGGGGGAAGGTTTCATCTGATGTAAAACTGCCTTGAGGTTCCATTTGGTCTCCCAAACTCGAACCCAAAGGTACTACGGATATATTCCAAATAGAGACTTCAGTTAATGGGCACTAAATCATTGGAGTACGCTCCATGAAACTACTACATTTGAGGGCATGGGAAATTCCACGATCCGAGATGGATCCCGAGCTCGAGATAGAATTGAAACCCTCCACCTTTAACGAGAAACTAGCACTGCAGATGAGATTTTTGAGAGCAAAGAGTGCTTCCTTAATTGAGACGACCCTCCTACTTTTTGAGTTTTTTTGTTCTCATCCATGGAACGAGTTTAATTGAGGAGCAAATGATCTCTCTCCTTTCACGTGGAACCCTTGAAATTAGCTTGGCTAAAAGGACACATTTTTCCTTCTCTACCAAAAAGTTTTCCTCCTCCATCCATCTAAGCAGGGAACCCTCCCTCCTCGTCCTCCTCCTCCGTCCAAGAAAATCCTCCAGGGATGCGGGTTTGTGGGCCCATTTAAGCCGTCGTCATTTTGTCTCGGGTTCTCTAAAGACCCACGTGGAAAATGAGTTGGTCTGAAGCATGAAAACTCCTCGAGGGCTTTCAGGTGAGGACTCGCTAATGAGACTATTAGGCTTTAATAGCGACCCTGACTCAAACAACGTTAGGTTATGGAACAATTGGGAAATGGGACAAGATCTTGGACCATTTGGGAGGAAGTTTCATGATCCTTTGAGTGGCGTCACATTTTTACCGAAAATTGAGGCCACGTTGGCTTTCATCTACGCTAAAGAAGAGCAATCAACATCATCTGGCCAATCGAATGCCCTCCAAAAAGCCCATCTATTAGCTCGGCTGGACAAATGTAAAAGCCGTTTAATGTGTAAAGCACTTTCTGTCAAAAAAAGATCTGTATACATAACTGGGAATGCAAACGCGACAAGCAGGAGCTACCGTCCTTACTCAACCTCACCCAACAAAAACGTCCAGCAACGCGTTTGAGTTTAAAGCAACTTCAATTTGGAACTCTATGCCAGAAGAGGCAAGGAGAGAACCAGACCCAATCTTGCTCAAGAAAAAAATGAAATGCTTTGTAAAAACTCTGCCAAACTAATTCTAACGACAAATAATTTTGCAATTAAAAGTATACTAACACTTGAGAAATATACATACATGTACATACATGTACATACATACATGAGACGAGAGATTGGAATTAAGTGAAGCATAGCAACTACAACAAAAAGTGTTTGTAGGTTTGATATCATAAAAGATAGTGGTCGAATCCATTTCATGTCTATTGAAACATACACCGTGGTCCGAAATTTTTGTTTCCTAAATGTGAATCAGATTTTTTACTCTATGTGTCAATCAAATTGATGTATTGTAGAAGTCGGAACAAATTTGCTCGTTGAGCTCCGAGCAACTTCTTGTCTAACATTGGACACTAAATTGGGAAAACCCTGAAGATGATGCCACTAAAAACCAATTTGGATCTGTTTGTGGCAAAACAAGGAGGGATGAAACGAAAGATGCAAGTAGTGAAATGAGTGGTTACAATAAAGCATGGCTAGCCATCAGAGGACATATATTTTAGGTTTAAGCGATAAATGACCACTAATGAGAGAAACGTTTTCTATTAGTGGTCGTGTTCAATTTTTACTTATCAGAATATAAACCATGACAAAACGATGACGCACGCCGCAACCAATTCTGGGCACTTAAATTTTCAAAACTTGACTTTAAGTGAAGAAATGCATGGCTTACCCTTAAACTAACGGTGTAGAGGTTCCCAGGTTCATAATGCTCTGGGTTTCCACTGACAGTTAAATAGAAACCGGCATCATCTTTCGCCGGCGCTGTCATGATATCCGGAGGCTCTCGCATCAAACATTTGCCTTGAACCATCGCCAAACAGACCCACTGAATCCATAGAAGTACACAAATTTTGCTTTTGGCATCCATTGCCAAGCTTTGTTAAGCAGTTTTGAGAAGTTGAAAAGAATAGCTCCACTTTTCCAGCTTCTTCGGCCAACTTAAGTAATTGCCAAATGAAAACCCGTTCTTAAACAGGGACGGTCTATGGAGGCTCACTCTCACTCAAATCCAGGCAGGATTGTTGACTGTCAATTTCGGACTTTGGTCTTGACTTTGTCAACCCCGGCGAGTTTGGCCTCAAATCTCTTTTGATCTGAAACAAGAACGAGAACGTTAAGATTCGTTTTCGCACATTGGTCGACGACATTCATCAAGCTAATCATGCTTTGGCAGAGGAGAAGTCTTTGTTGGTGATATCCTACTCTTTTTGAATAGCCTTCCATTCATTTTGTGTGGGAAGAAGCCGCTTCAATTATCTGTGAAAAGACGGCTTAAACACACCAAGTTTCCTCAAATGACGGAGGAGAAAAAAACCGACCAAGGCTGGCTCTCCTTGAGCCTGGTGTCCGTAGTTTAAGTGTGGGAACACTTAAGGAGGTAGACGACGATGAGGCCACGAGGCTCTTAACAAATGGAGGGTAAACGATGCCCTGATGGCTCAAAAAGAAAACGAGATGGAAAGAAGGAGAGAAAGAACGAAAGAAAGAAAGAGGAGGCCAACAAGAGGGAAGAGCTCTCGGCTCACATTAGAAGGAGACAATCTTGAGAGTCTTAGTGGCCACACTGAAGGTTGGTTGTGTTAATAGAGGAACCCTTTCGAGGCTCCTTTCACTTGATCAGGCACGGGAAATGTGTTTATCCATCCATTCTGTTATGTGTGATGTGTTTTTGTGTGTGCATGTGTGCGAGTGGATCCAGGGGCCAGAAAGAGCCTTTTTTTTCTTTCGAGACTTTGTAATGTGGGTAGAGGCTTAATTCGTCTCCGCAACCTTAGGCAAACTTTCTTAGGCAAGATTTCCAAGAAAACCTCTTACACTAGAGAGGGATCCCCACCACTTAAAATGTTGTTGGACGAGACAGGGCAATGGTTTTTGACCAAATCATGGTCTCCTTAATCCATTGACTATGTATGAATGAGTCCCGTTCCATGTATTCTGGGAGCCAGAAAACAGTGCATGAGATGGGAGAGGCTCCCTAACTTCCTAATCTTATCCGACAAGGACTACTCTTGGGGCTTTGGGGACGGAGGAGGAGTGTGTAAATTTCATCAATGTCAAGCCACTAATCCCCAAAATCTCTCGGCTTCTCGATCTCAGCCAAGCCCACCAATTTTTCTATACAACAACGAAACCCTATGGATATACTTTACTAGTGCACAGTATTCTGGGACGTGGAAGTTATTTATAAGCATGTGGCTTGTCAGAGATAGATAGTTGCATACAATATTGATTTATCAATTTGTAGGTTCATTATCCGAGAGACCATTAAGTAGCACAACACACCTGGGCCTGACTGCGGTAAATGATGCAACGCCCTAAATCAAATGACTTTGGGGTTACGGTACCTCAGAAATCTTTGCTCGTTAGGGGCAGATGTGTAACAGATTTCATAATCAAGATTATGGGAAAAAAATGGCCGCCATGTTGAGTGTTTTCAATGAAAGTACAGCAGAGCAGCATCATTTCAGAATTCGCGCTAAGGGCACTACTCTCAGACATGATCCATTTTCATTTTCCCCGGGACATGTGATCGTTTGATCGGAGATCATCGGCGCCCGTTTAGGATTTCGAGGATGCATGTAAGTGTTGTCGCCAGTAAATCTTCCGGATAAATGCATTTTCGGCCCGACTTTTCCGGCCTCGTCTGTGCCCAAATGTGGCACGATCCAACAATCCCCGGAGCCTTATGAAGAAATAATGGTTGCAAGCACCCATGGGCCACCGACCTCACGAAGACAAACACCCACAACAAACAAACACACTCACACATTGGGATCATGTCCGATATGCACTTTCCCACCGTACACAACAGGAAACAAAAGGCTCCCTCCTGGTCTTGGCTTTTGTGGTACAGGATGATGCCATCTCGCCTAGTCAAGGTTGGCCTTTGATATCCAAACTGGGTTGTTCACCGTGACCAATGAATGACCAGTGCGTACGTACGTAGTTGAAAGTCAATCTAGGGTTCCTACTCAAATATGGAACTGACTCACACATTGCGTTGGTTGGCAACGTGGTAATAGGGCTAATTCATCATTCGAGTCAGGCTCCCATTGGACAAATAACGCATACTGAGTCTTTGAATGTCGCCTGGCTTGAGGACTTGAGTACATAGTACACCTCGCCTGAACTTGCCAAATCACGACCATCAACGATTGGTGATGAACTCGGTTGGCATTGATACCGTGGTCTTTCACGGGAAGAAAAACCTCGAGGCTGTGCAATGTTGCTTATCCAAGCCCCCATTTTCTCGGTTTACTACATAGCAACGGCTTAGGAAGATAATATTATGGCTCCTTGATAGCGGTTTCTTCCTTCACCATTCTCCCGACTTATCCTTGAAAACTATATTGCATTCCAGGCCCTGGATAGGATACTAAGGGGTAAGAGGTAAAGGGTAGGTTTGTTGATTAATTTATAAAACGTGGTTTCTCTCATTGCCAAAGATCAGAACCTACTCTAACCTAGTGAAAGGGCTTGGTATCTTTTTTTAAGAAACCCTTTGCCTCCAGAAAGCAAATATTGTAACTGAATTGAACAAATCTCTTTCTGATTGTTTACAGTTTGCCCTCAAGCTCCTCTCACGAGTTCTAATTTAGTTAAAGACCAACTTGTGGACCTCACCCTTCGTTTTCTCCAACAATAAAACCCAGAATGTGGAGGCCCAAAAAAACCACAGGGCTCCCCTCCAGGACCTCCTTGAGAGATCCTTGCCATTTTCTCTCCACCCGTTGGCCTCCTTACGACAAAGTATCATCCATAACGTATTCCACCCATGCCCATTGGCCCCTGTCATAGTAGCAAAGGGAAAAAGTAGCTGATGTGAGTGAAGGGAACATGTTAATCAGGAACAACTCACAAGCAGGCTTGGCCTTTGCTCCGCCATAATAACCAAGGCCACAAAGGGTCCGACTTTCATAAATGGATCAAGGGGGAAACAAGACGGAACACGATTCGCGAGTTATATGAGGGGAAGAAATTGCCATTCTAAGATATCATCAACGACCAACCGTTTAACCGTTTCAGACAAGACACAAATTCGATGTGAACCACCTCTAAGGCAGAAATGTGGGAAAGTTCTATCATTTAAAATTTACACCTACCTGTAACGATGAACAATGGATCACCACCTCCCTCGTCGATTTCCAACGAAGCAATCAAGTGATGTTGCTCTCCAATTTCGGGGTAATGCTTTTCCAATCCATCGTCTTGACAACAACTCGGTCTTTTGGTTTCTCTCTTTCTCCTGCCCTCACTCACTCTTCAAGTGATCTGTTCATTCGCTCGATGATAAGTAGGATATTATGGAAATCCACTCGGCAATCACTTGTTTGGTTTCACTGTGGCGAAGCCGAAACTATAAATCTCGTCCCTACAGCTCTTGTCACAGCAAACAAATATCAACCACACTCTGCCACCAACTGGTCTTGGAACAACCCAAGTTTCCAGTGAGGTTTGCTGGCACTAGCGGTTAGCCTGGAGAGATGAACCGAGGGCGACGGACTCAAAGGGCCAAGCCTCGGCGGGCTTATTCGGGCATTCCTCTTCGGGAAGAACGAAGGGAAGAACGGAAGGAACAAAGAGGGTGAAGAGGGGAAATCGAGTGAGAACGCGCAGGGATCACCCTCGAAACGGGAACTGATTTCGAATCTGACGTGTTGTCGCCATGGGCTAATCAAGGCCCTAAAAACAACAGAAGATTGAAGGGTATGGCCAGAGGGAACCAAAGTGGATGGAAAGCAGTGGGCTTGAAAATTGATTCGATCGTGGATGGGCGCTATTTCCCGGGAGAGTTGATTACACGACACTTCTTTGGGAAGTGCGTGGGCAAGTGGAGTAAATGGCTCCGCTAGAGGGTGTTCTAATGATTTACCCTAGTGAAATTGTGATATTTGGAAGTTGAAAAGAGAACTCTTTTACTCTTTTAACCATGCTAAGATCAAGGAAGAGGATAAAGTCGTGATGGAATAATTGTTGCGTCTGACTTGAATCCAGGCGGAAGATTCTTCAATGGTTATTGATGAGTGGAGACTCCGATAATATTTGAGTTTTAGAGGGGAAATATTTCAATAATGTTTGCCACCAAAGAGGCAAAGTATTGAAAAGAAAATAATTTAAGATAAATGAAAAGAAGGTCAAATATAAAAAGATTATATTGAGTGATCGAATATTGTTATTTTTGCCAAGTAGATCAAATGACAGGCATCAGAATCAATATCGATCCAGCAATACGTTTTATATGATTGAGTTTTCAATTGAGCCAAGATGGATTTATGACGTTAATTAGGTTATAATACCATAACCAATAGTACTATCTTTTCTACTAACAAACAAATGTTAAAAATATCGTATTCTTTCTTTGGAACGGCACTTATGTAGAAACGCAAATTGTGTTGTGCTGTTGCTACCAAAACATAAGCCATTGTTTCGACTTCTTTATTAAGTTCTTCCCCAAAGGTCTGTTTTTTAAATCCTTTGAACCATTTAGGCTTTTTCGTTGTAGGTTTGAGGACTTTTTAACCACTCTTGGTTGTTCATTTATCACTAGACCACTTACTTTGAATATTAACCTTTAGAAAGTGAATGGTTTTTCTAATTTGCATTTGCTTTGCAAACATCCAGCTAAAATAAGTTTTGGACAAATGCAATGCTATGCCAAATACCATAACGATGCTCACCAATGTCAAAGTTTACCAAGTATTTCAGATCAGGATTGCAGCAAAAATTGTAGCGCTGTAGGCAGGGTTTTATTTCCCAGGCCAAAATGTACAAAAAATGACGTATTTGTATCAAAATGCAACATTTTCGCCAAGATGTCTAATTGATGTTGTGTGTTACAAAAACTTTTTATCAAAGCATCCAATGTTAAGATCATTTGAAACCAACCCCGTTAATTTTGCGGAAATTTGAAAAAAAACACCTGATTATTTAAAAGTAAAAATTGAACAACATATTTAAATTGTTTTGGAGTCCCAATTAATGAAGCATCTTGAGGGAGACTTTTCCTCAGTGCTAAAATTGTTTATCTTAATTTAAAGGTTTATTGAGGTTACAATGGAACAAATCGGACCAAAGAGCGTTAAAACGTTGATTCTTCAATATCATTCTAGAGATCGAGACAAGTTTAAAATATCGTTGGATGTTGGTTATCAAAAGTTTTGAGTTTTTGAATCGGTTTTTGTTCATTGAAAGCGAATTTAAAACCAATTTTCTAATTACAAATTGTTCCTCTTCTTTTTGAGCAAAACAAAATAGAAGATCACCGACTCCTTCTTGAGGAGTACCTGACAAACTTTTTTATTGACCTTTGAACGTATGAAAACAAGGTGTATCTTTGTATCATCCCACAAACGCCTGCCTACCCACCCCATGACACTGGTTGGTTTCTGGCGACAAAACATGGCCTGCATCTCGTTTACGATTGAACAAGTTTCATAAGAAAAAATCAGCCATTTTCTAATGTTGAATGCGGTGGGTTATAAACAATACCTCATTTGTCAAAAGAACAGAACTCTTGAGTTTGCTCCAGCAACTCCATTCCCCCACCATTTTTATCTTCTTGGTGGTTTCAGATGGCACGTGGGTCGTGATCTTTCTTATACCTTTAGGCCCAGGTCATCTCAAACAACCTGGAGTGTCGTTATTAACAGTCTTGTGATAATCAATTCGATACAAAGGTCCCACTCAGATCAGATAGCCTTCACTTTCAGTTGGTTGTCTATCCATCTCTCCTGGACCATGACTGATTGGACACTCGGACACTTTAGATCTAGTTAGATGGCTAGTCCTCTAGATCTAGCTAACAGTCCAGGGTGGGCAATTTTGAGAATCAGCTTGACTTTTGAACACTAAGTGGACAAAAGTAGACAAAAGTGGGCAAAAGCGGGCAGAACATGTTCAAAAGTAAGTACAATGGTCCAAATGGAGATTGACAATAAACAAATTTTAAACCGTAAATAATGTTATTTCTTCACCTAATTGCTGTGTCAACCAGCCAATTGAATCAGTAATTAATCAAATCTAAGCTTTCTTGAAATACATAAATATGAAGTAGCAACTAGCCTTTGCAGAAAACAGACAGATCGTTCCATTAATGTTTTTAATTTCCAAGATTTACACTCAAATCTCAATCTATTTTCTTGATACAATACAGCTTTGTAAAGTCAAAACAAATGTAATTAATATATTTTGAATGTGAAAGCACAAAGCTACACTACAGTAAGGGCATTGGGTGGCTGAGTAATTTTCACTAAATTATGTCTTAAATTTAAAAAAAAGCCTAGCAGCTGTATATCGAATATCCAATAATACTTGTATACCTAATAATACCTAATACTATAAAATAATACCTAAAACAAAAAATAAAATAATACCTAAGCAATAATACCTAAAACCTAACATATGCCTTTCTTAAAAAAAAAAGTGATTCTTCTCATTTTTTGACATCAATTGCATCTTTAAAAAGATAAAAAAAATGCCTAATTATTTTCCAAGTAACTTGCTCGTGGAAGAAAAACCATAAATATTATTTATAGTTTTACATCATTAAATTTTAGCAATTGGGTAAGATGTTCAATTTTTTACATTAGCTCTTTTCAAGAAGAAATCCCAATGGCACGTGTTCCACAGGGCGGGGCACATTCTAAAATTCCGAAGTATAGGAAGAATTTGTTCAAAAAGAGTTGCAAACTTGCAAAAAGGCTCCAGAGCAATTTGAATCCAGTAGTTGTGGCTAGCCTTCAAAGAAAGTTGGATTTAATCCAAGGTAGAATTAAGGCCTCCATTGAGACAG
>NC_081444.1:14631637-14641077 GCF_007210705.1 Tigriopus californicus | reverse complement strand
TATTCAAGGATTAGCCAGATCAGCCAATTCTAATTTGTTGGTCGATCAAATAATATATATAAATAAAAGTCAAAGTAAATGAATAATCTTCTCGTCTTGAACTGCTGGGATTCCAATCCCGGTAGCGGTAAGGAAGTCCGCAAAAAAACAAAAAAAAATGGGTGATGATTTTTTTTGTTGCAAAAAAAGTTGATAATGTTGAATAAATGATAATATATTTATATAATATCTAGCTATTCCAGTTTTTGAATGCTTTGCATCAGCTGTATTCTACTAAACGGAGGCTTTGCTCCCTGCTTTCTGTCAAAGGTGAGGTAAAAAGAGTTAAGAACCTGTCTTTCAACTCTCTTTTTGGGTAAATTAGACGTATATTGCAAAGATTTTTAAGACTTTTGTTGCTTTGGAACCATCCATGAGCAATTTTTGAAGTAAACGATAGGTTTCAAGTAGAGTTTCCTTTGGATTTGTAGTTTCACAGTTTCCTACCGCAGACCTGTGCTAAATGCTGGAATATATTGAAAACGTAATCAACAAAGATATGAAAATTATTTTAAATGATTTCAAATGCACTCACAAACGATGCCCGAATCCAGGTATGACGTTTAACGAGAATGACAGTGGGGGTATAACGTGTGAGGTAAGAGTGCAATGTAGTTATAATGAGACCAGACTAGTCCACGAACTTCTAGAAATATGGATTGTGAATGAGCATCCCGCCAAAACGGTCTGCTTTTGGTTTGGTCAAAAAAGTGGCTCAGAGTTGCTATGACCCAGAACAAGCCGATTTGGCGGAAGGCACGTTGACAGTCCATGTTTCTAGAAGTCTGTGAGTAGTAAGAGTAGTATCCTGTTTTTTGGCATTGTCACATGCATTTAGTTATTCAATTGGTCGAGATTACATGGATTCATCGCTTTGTAATAAAATATTGTTATTTAAAAGAACATATAAAAAGGGTGCGAAGGAATGTTCAAATGTCTTACAACGGTGATATTCTTGCAAACGCTGTAGCCGCAATCTTGGCATTCCCCATCGTCTTGGCTGTTTGGAGCCTCTCTGATGCATTCCAAACCCTATACATATTGTATACCAAAGAATCCACCGCCAGGGGAAGTGGGGGAGGGAACGATCCCGTGGTCGCAAGACCTGGTTTGTACTCCTTCTTTTAATCACCCAAATGATCCTTCCCAAAGATAAGGGAATCCAAGGGATTTTGGGTTCCATCACAACTCAGCTTTTTTGCCTTCCATGCCTCGATGGCAACCGCCCTCATAACCAGGTGGTTGTAGGACAAGATGCCCGTCGTAGAGAGTAAATCAAGCACGGGGACATGCCCGGATCTCTTTCTCCCTGTGAGTGTCCTTACCATATAGTTGATGGTGACTTAAATTTGCCTTGAAAAGTCATGACCACACCGGAATCTTATAACCTAATGGGAGACACAGCTGTTGCGGTATATCCCAACCTGCCATAGAAGAATTCAATCGAAAGTTGCTTGAGGTTATCACTTCTAGGCAAGTGAAACACCAAACGTCGGACTACTCCAACACGGGCCTTAGCATCCAAAACCACACCCTCTGTGTGGTTAGTGAAACTCAAATCGAAGTCAATCTTGACCCCCAAGCAACCCAATGTAGTCTGGGGGTGCTACCACAGACGTGCCCACTTTTACAGCAAAGTTCCCTCTGACTTCACTTCCATCCCTGCCCGCCAATAGCAGTTGGATCTTTGAAGCATTGAGCATCAAGGAATTCTTGGTTGCATACTGCATGAAGAGTTGGGGTTTGTGGTTCAGCTCAGATATGACCTCGGTCGGGGTTCCAATGGTCCAAAGCGTGACGTCGTCTGCATATGCAACAATGCCCTACTGGTCTATGTTGAGAAACGAAAGCAGGTTGCACATTAACACAAGAAACAACAACGGCCTCAGGACAGACCCTTGCCGCACGCCATCTTGACTGATAGGGACTAGAATCTCTCACCATTACATATGACTTTACTAGTTACTTACTTCCTGTTCACTACATAACTTTGCTCATATCTCCTGAGTTCCCTAAGCATAGTTTTGAGCTCAAAATTGGTCAAGTTTATCTATTTATCAAGATCTTGTGGTCGTATGATGGGCTCATTTAGAATAAAGTGAACGGTTTAGAAGATAAAAAAAATTCTGTTCGCAGTCCACATCTCTAGCAGTCCGTGATTAGTCAAAACCATAAAATCCTCATTCATTTTATATAGAGCTCCTAGCCTATATAATCTTTTACCCTCCTACCTTGGACGATTCTACCGGTACATATTAGATGATGCAACGCCATCTGCTCAAGCCTGCTTAGGTCTACGTACAAGACCTATCTCGATCTGCCCATTATAATTCATTGCAGGATCAGATATTTCACCGTGCTTTACCTTGCCTACTATCCTGTGGGCAATTCATGTCTTTTAATCTTTATTGGGGAATCCATCAATCCGAAAAAATGTAAAAAAAACTTGACGTCAGTTGTGGGGAGAGGAGACGGCTTTATCCACAAATCCAGCTAAAGTGTTTCAACTCGTACTGATCCTTATGTAAGTTAAAAATGCTGGAATTCCCTATCAAAGTGTAAAATGCATTAGATTAAATCGTCTTACAAGCCTGTCTTATCGAGTCTGTCTTTTTAAACCTGTTAGATCAGTTCAAAAAAACCTTGCACTCCTTGACGAGATAGTCTCTGATGCCAAAGGACAGTGAAAGGAGGTTCAGATAAGCTGGGTAAGTCATGATTTGATTTCAGGTTAATTATTATGCTAAATATTTGTTCTGGAACGGACAGGATATTTTGATTTAAAGACAAATATGGTTTTAATTAAAGAAAATTTGAGTTTTGTTCAGGTCAAAATAGTCCGTGTGGGTTTGGTCCAGTCTAACTGAATATGCTATGACTAAAATAATTTTTCTACCTTCTTACAAAGTTCCATAATTCTCAAGTTAAGATCAATTGTCGTAATGATCAAAACAAATATGTTTGCGGTTTGAGTTTTATGTATGTAGATACAAGATAATATACACGATAATAGTCAAATCAACTGGAAATAAAAAAAGCAACTTTGGTATGCATCATACTCGGATACTTATCAAGTTATTATAATCCTGCAGTTTCACAGCCATTTTTGTGTTCAAAGGCATTATAAAAGCCATGGCTGATCCTATCGAGTCTTAAGCGAATTCGCCGGTTGACTTTCGTGATCATGGTCATCATGAATATCCCCTTTCACGCTTGAAGACCCTCCGTGGCTTGCTGTGTGGGCAGCAAGTGTATTGGGATCCTGGATGTCGTGCCCGTGATCATGGTCTTCGTTCTCGTGGACATGTTCGTCATGATCGTCATGATGTTGATGGTCATGGTCTTTGGTGTCAACTTTGTGCTCCCTATGGTCGTGATCATGATTACCATCGTGTTCAGAGGCTTCTTTGGACTTCTTAGAATGGGCATGATTCAAATGATGGTCTTCGATCGAATGGATATGATCATGCTTATGGTGATGAAGGTCAGGGTGATTTTGATCACCCTCGTGATTCTTCAAAATTGTCACTGGCACATTCTTATTTAGATTTAGAGACCTTTCTTGGCTTTCATTGGTCAAATTAAGCTGCATTTGAGTGCGCAAGAAACTAGGGTCCTCGGTATGATGCTCATGGTTATGCTTTTGGCCTTCATGGTCATGAGCCTTCATATCTTTATGATCATTGTTATCATGTTCTAGTTCAACATTGTGTTGGTGATCATGATCCTCGATTTCGGGTGCATGATTGTGGTCATCTTGGTCGTCGCTGTCATGGGAATGACCATGGAGGTCATCATCATGATCGTGAGAGTGCCCATGATGATCATCGTGGTCTTGGTGATCGTGAGAGTGCCCATGATGACCATCGTGGTCTTGGTGATCGTGAGAGTGCCCATGATGACCATCGTGGTCTTGGTGATCGTGAGAGTGTCCATGATGACCACTGTGGTCTTGATGTTCGTGAGCGTGCCCATGATGGCCATCGTGGTCTTGGTGTTCGTGAGAGTGTCCGTGATGGCCATCGTGGTCACCATGGTCTCCATGTTCATGATGTTTGTCATGGTCTTGGTGATCATGCGAATGACCATGATGATCACCGTTCTTCTCCAAGGCTTGCCGGACCGTTTGCTCTAAATGATTGATGTGAGTGCCGTCCCCATGAGCACCATGATCTTGATGATGATCGTCAACATGGTGTGCTTGGGATCCGACTGATCCATGGGAATGACCATGACCTCCATCCACTGCTCCTCCATGGCTATGACCACCTATAAAAGACAGAAAAATTGGTCCGTTGACAATGATTGTTTGCAGTAACCACAACAGAGTAGTGGTAAGAAGGTTCTTTCTCCCTTCCATGCTTCAGGAGTGAATGGTGGGAATTTTCAAGTAACGGCACATGCTACACGAAATCAGTGATGAGCAATGCACTAGTGGCCTCTTTGATTGCTTGTTTTCTTGAATGGGAACGAAGTTGACAGTGATAGAATTCAGGCGGCAAGATTTTTGGTATGGTCAATGTTTCGGAAACAGACAGCTAGCTACTACATGCAATCTAATGTCTCAAAGTGGGGCATGTTTCGTTAGCACAAAAGTAGGATTATCCCCGTCTCATGATGTCTGCTTTAACCTTTACATAGATTGGACCATGATGCTTTTCTGCATCAAGGATTTTCCCGGTGATGAAACGAGGAACTGGCCAAAACAACGTCGTTAAATATCGCCACTGAGAGTGAGAAGCAATTTCACACATTGAGCTCAGAGTTCGCGAGATTCGCCGACGAGAATGGCAACCAGAGAGAAAAGAGCGTCACACCGAGAACAGTACGCATACACACATTTTTGCTATTTCAATCTCTTCCTCATTCAAGGTTGGAAGAATCCAGGGCATCCGATTGTTCGCTCGCTCTTAATTTCACCATTCATGCGTGACAAAGAAGAGGAAAATATCATACAAAAATGACAGAAATCTGAAGGTTGTTTTCTTGGTTGAACTTTTTCAAAAAATCTCTTAAAAATCATCGCAGCATTGATCATTCAGAGACCGGAAAGTCGGCTTTATTGCCCACTCATCATGTACTATGTACATTCGAAAAACGACACCTTGAGACCACATGTCGGTTGATATGCCATTCTCAAGATGAAGACAGATCTCACGAGATGGACTGAAGGTGATATTCCTCCAAATTAGATGATTGCAGACACTCAACGAATCGGAGTAGTTCATTCTCATTTCCGGATAAGCATCAGCTAAAAGATCATTTCCTGAATGTCTCGGAAAATATCAAAACAACAAAAAGGTAGACTTACCACCAACAGCTTGAAGTCCAGCCATGACAGAGAAGCCAAAAAAGATGAAAAAGAAGCCAAGGAGACCCGTCATTCCGGCATTGGCCAATTTGTCTCTTTCCAAGACCTCGTAGAAGCTCACGTACAGTAGGGTCCCAGCCGCTAGGCCTTGAAGGACGCCAATCACAACAGCTTGAATGCCAGAGTTCTCATCGACATGCTCAGTGACCAAGATGCCAATGACGATACCCAGGGGCGTGGTGAGGGCTAGAATGACGATATTGAACACGATATGGAGTCGTTTGGTGCCTTCCACAATCATATCCATGCCAATACAGAACAAGATTGCCCAAGCATGAATGGACACGGCGGTGAAGAGCTTCCAAACATCTGGGGATGTCATTTGCAAACCTGAAATGAGGATACATTTATAACATTGGAATGATCAAATTGTGGCTTTGCACCGTTAAATGAATTCCCTGCGGTTCTTGAGAAAATGTACCTATTGCTCAATTCAGTTTTTGGATGGGATGTTTGGATTCGCATCCCATCCCATGGTCAGAGATGAACAATACTTAGCTGAGACAACCCTCTGTGTTTTTGAACCTCGCTGGCAAAACCAATCTTCAAATGATCCCTGTTTGAAGGTTTTGAAACAACACGTTTTTACAACGCCCTAAATCTGCAATTTCACTCTGAAAACATCTACGTAGTCTAAAGTTTGACAAACATCCCACAAAGTTTGACTCGAGGCATTTTGATTTCAAGGGACATTTTGACGTTTCAATTCTAATTTGTGAAGTACAATAGACAGAGAGGGTAAGGATCTGAAATTTCAACTTTTGTTCGATCTATTGTTCCTGCAATCATATAACGACTGTGTCTGTCATTTTCGACTAATCAAAATCAAATACAAATAGCTAAATAAGTAACAAAATGTAAACCAACTAAAATTTGAAACAGGAAAACTTTAGCTTGATTAGGCTGAAAAATGTCAAGCTTACGGTATTTTTGCGAAACACAATCCAGCTCCTTCGAAGGAAATCGTACACGTGGTTAATGCTGATTGTTTTTAAAGAACAAGAACAACCATCGTGTTTTGTCATTTTTCTGGCTCTTGAATTGGTAAAATAATTCCACTTGTAGTTTCAGGTTTCTTGACATAAAATCAAAAGTCTTGCCAAGAAAGCTAATACCTACTTAAACGAAGGCATGAAAAGCAAATTTTCAAGGAGTGACCTTTTTTTGCCATTTTATTGTCAACCTTTTGAACGAACCGTTTTAACTTTTCTTTTTCATTGTTTGCTGTTTGCTGCTGCCTTACCGCGAATGGTTTTGGAATCCTCAGCACTTCAAGTTAAATACTTAGGATATTTATTTAACGTTGATTCTACTCTCTGTATGAACTTTTTGATCCGCCAACGAATTAGAGTTGGCAAGGCTAACCCTTGAACTTCGGTCAAAAAATGTCCATACCTGGCTTATTTTATGCTAGTGGATCAACACCAACACACGTACTCTCTACAAATATTTCGGCGAAGCAAATTGAACAATGAAGGAACCCTATTTTGTCTCAAATTTTCGCACTTCGGTTTCAAAGTTTCCATGATTTGAACTTTTGAATAGATGATTGTTTTGTTTCAACATGTTGCTTTTTAGTACCGCTCGCATCTCACGTATTAAATGATATTTCAAGATCTTTTCAGAACACAAAAAGTCAAAATTATTTAATTTTCTTTGACTTAGATGACCACAAAAACTCCCTGCAGCTAGAAAAAAAAATACGTTTTTGCAATAACTTCTTTTTGTTCCTGAAGGTCACCCAATCCCACAGCTCAAGTTACGCCCCCGTCTGCTGCCAATTGGGTAATTGTCCAACTCACCAATGGCCATGCCTTCGAAAACACTATGAATGGACAGAGCGATGACAATGAGGAAGTTCCTGATCGTGACGAGAATATTCTTCTCCTTGGCCAGACTCTCCAGGGTATTGAAGGTCCGATTGGGTCGGGGCATGTAGCTGGGCAAGCTCGTGTCCACACTATCGCCGTCCGAATAGGACGTATAGCTGGTCAGAGTGGCCGAGGACACGTTGTAGACATTGCCCGAGGTTTGGAAGCTCTTGGGTTTGCCATTCTGGACAAACGGAGATTTGCCGTTCTTCCCATTGGTCGGTAATGAATTGTTCTCTCTGGAAAATGGAATGGACGGGATTGATTGTTAATGCCAGAGCGGGGAGTTCATTGAAAAGAATGGTTTTGTCATAAACACATCAATCATCCAATTGTCAACAGACTCCTTTGAGATCAAGAATCGCGTTGTTTCGGGATCGAATTTCGAACGCTCGGGTTGAACTTTTACTTTGATGAAAAGCCCGATCGAGGAGGAGTGAATCCTTGCAATGATTGATGAATGACGTTCGTAAAAAGCCGGGTCTAGTATACGACATAGGTGCCTCGCTCTACAAAAGTTATTCGGTAATGCTCTCAAGGCTCGGATGTCTTCGCAGGTAAAGTTTAATGACTGCCTCTACCCTACATAGAATAGAAAACCCATGCCCTCGCCTCTCCGTATTTCAACGTTATGCAATAACCTGTTGGATCTCATACAGCTCGGTTGGGAGTGACGAATTTTGCCATGGAGACATAAATCCTGGATGGCATTAAAACACAACTGAGAGGGAAAAAAAGCACTCGCGCTCTGCATTCATGACTATTCCCCGCGTCAAACATTCTTACCCGCTGACAGCTTTGGTGTGACCTTTTTGAGGGCTGCCCAGATTGGAGAGGTCTTGTTCGAAGCCTCCATTATCCACGCCTTGACGGAGTTCCATGGAGTTCCTTGACTCCACGACCACTTGGCTCCCCATCGTCACCCCATGGGAGTGGCCATGTCCCCCAATAAAGCGATGAACCAAGGCTTCCACGCCGTACACCAAGAAGAATCCCAGACAAATGATCAATTCGGCAAAGGCATAATGGGCATCGGGCATGTAGCCGAGATCTCCAGCATGAGCCAAGGACTCGCGCACTTCAGGGATCATGTGAATGAACACAGTGGACAACAGCACGCCTCCTCCAATGCACAGAATGATCCCCATGAACTTGTCCATGGTAGAGGTCTTCTTGAAATGGAGCACCTTCACGAGGAAAATGGGCAATAACCCACAGCCCAGTTTCAAGAGTCCCAAGAGGATCATGGCTGTCACTTTGGTGCCAATGAGCTCCATGATGAACCACTACTGTCTTTGTGTCACTGGCTGGTTACTCTAATCGTCACAAGGCACAATCCACTCCCGGGACGTAGTAGACACGTCAATGCTCAACAGAAGCAATCCGGTTGATCTTGTTATCATTCTTTGTTCTGCATCTGTTGGTTCAAATGTCCCTCTCATGCACGACCCCGTCCTAGTAACAAGGGGAGCCTTTCCATTCTGTTGTTCTTGGTCTCGTTCTTAGTGCTATTGGTAGTGGTGGTGGTGGTGTAGGCAGGGAGCTCTTCTTGAAGGTAGCCGACCAACCGAAAGAAGCTCTCTTTCTCTCTCAGTCCCGCTCAGTCTGACTCTTGGTAGGTCCGATTCGAACGAGTCGTTATACCTGACTGTTTGGTTCGATGATGACGATGACTGCGTCCGAGAACCCTCCGAAATTCAACGGTGTGCCTCTGCCTTCCCCTGTCGACGAGTGGAATCGTCGTAATAGTGGTGGATAGGGGATCCTCGATGAATTACCTACCAGTGTCGTTCGTCCTCTCCTGGACTGAGCTCACCTTGACGGACTCGCTTTTCAAAACGATAATACCTCATGGCAGTCACGTCGACCGGGCGCGTTGTTTCTGCCATTTGCTACTCACACTCTACGTTGTATGTGTTCATACTAACTAACTTCAATAGAGTTTATCCACATGAGAGATGGATGGCTGGATGGATAGATAGATGTGAATGCACTCACACATGATCAATTGAGAGCGAGTGCATTCTACCATAGCGGAGAACTCTTAGGGATTGGTCGGATACCTCATGCTAGAAACCGACAATACAGGGTCCGTGAGAAGTGAGTCATTGTACTTAATGTAGGACCGCGTTTTCATGATGTTGACTTTCTTGGGGGGG
>NC_081444.1:14605455-14631601 GCF_007210705.1 Tigriopus californicus | reverse complement strand
TTGTACTTAATGTAGGACCGCGTTTTCATGATGTTGACTTTCTTGGGGGGGTCAAGATTTAGTTCGGTCCGTTTTCGAAGGGAAATCCATCGTCGCCCAGTTTAAGCTGGTTCGATCCGCTGTCAAGGATTGGCTAAGCTTCGGTTGACACACTAAATAGAGATTGGATGAGTTTCATCCGAGAACTAAGTATGACAGATTGAGCTTCTTGGAATCTTAATTCTGACCCAGTGACTCACGACTGCTCATTATTCGAGAGATGGGTTCCACAATAGAGTACAAAAGAAATGGGCGACGGTGACGAATCTCTGGGAAACCCTCAATTGCGTATCTTAAACATTCAATACGACCAGTTTTGCACACATACATTCAGCTCATGAGATTCCTCATCTTCAAAGTTTTTTTCACTTTGCAAGGAATCCGGGCTTGGCTTCAATCTACTACAGATTCCGGTCAAAATCAAAGAAGACTACTTGAAAACTTTCTTATTGATAGTAATAAATAAGTTTTAAGAGAGTTGCAAACATATTGTCAAGCTCAGGTTATTCGACAAAGTACACAGAAAGATATGTGTTAACGCTAAAAAAGTTTGCCTTAGTAAAGTTCGCTAACTTGCAGCAAAGAATTGTTTATGCTAACGCTTATACAAGCAAATACAAAAACTCAATGATACGATGGACATGCAACACAAACAGAAAAATCGCCCGGTCCCTGATAACTTAAACCTGACCTCTTATAAAGATCCGGCTTCTTGTGTTTGAACCAGCCGGCAGTCAGGCTGACCCTAAATCCTGGGTTGGGACAAATCTCATGGATACTTTTGAAGACATACAGTATCAGATACCTTTCGTACATTCTCTGAACACTGTACAGTCCCAACTTTTTTAGCCTCTCCCAATACGACAGCTCTTTCATTCCTGTGATGTTCCTAGTGAAACATCTTTGGACCTGCTCGAGCTTTTGGAAACCTGTTTTACTTATTCGAGCCCAAATGGGAGAAGCATATTCAAGATGTGGCTGAACAATCGACTTGTACAGAGTTAGCATCGTGATGCTATCTCTGGACTTAAACGTGCGATATATCCAACCACGCATTTGAAAAGCCTTACCCGCCTTCAGCTGGATATGCTCATCGAACTTTCTATCCTTTTGGAGGACTGCACCTAAATCTTTCATAGATGAGACCTGCTCAATATCTTTACCTCCATTATTAATGAGTGGGGTGTCTAATGACGTCGACCCAAAGGTCATTGAGCGGAATTTCATTACCAAGCCCATCAACTCCTTGTGGGTGAATGTGCTCACCCACGAGTATACAACATAGGGCAGTACAGCCCTTTGTTTTTCGGCTCTCCCTGTGTGAGGGATCGAGCATTTGAGGTGTTCCCTGTGTGGGGTGGAGCGTGGAGGCAGTGAGCCAAGCTGGCAAGAACCCGTCCAGGGATCCCTATGTTGGGACGGCCCCTTAGATTCATGAACTATTTGAACGATGCATGTGACAGTTAAAGATTCAAATTTGTCACTTCTTGCAATAATTAGCCTCTACGTACTAGTGATGTTTTCATTCAACGTTAATATAATTTTGTCAAAATTCAAGATCAAGGTTGATTAAACTTGCGATTTACAAGTATGGCATCACAATTGTGAAATATTGACATTAAGTACATTTGAAGTTATATTGCAAACTATTTTTGGGTTTTTCTACCTGTTTTAAAAAGTGAAAAATTTTCATCTATATTTTAAGGATAGAAAAGAATATCATATTTCTTGGAAATTGCTTAAAGATATAACTGGAGCAATTTGTAGTCAAATTTAATGCAAATGCCATCTTTGAAAGCGTGATATCTTATCATTTAATCAATTGATTTGGATAAAATTGTAGTTGGAAACGCAAGTAAGGTTACTCCCAACATCTATTGATAACGTTTTTAAAAATATTATCTCTTTGTAGGTCTTAAGTGGATTAAAATACTAATCAGAGCTAAAACAGTAGATGTTATTTTTCAAAAGTTCTCCCTCTTGTTTCAATCACAACGAAAACCGTTACTAGAAGTCTTGGCATTTGCACAAAAACTTTATCAGTGTTGTGGGTACCACCGTCTCTCAGTAACCCAAGAGTAGATTCTATCTAGGTCTATCGCTAGGCTACTGGAATCGTGACCATTTCTACCCGAAACTAACTTTGTATCGTAAGCATAGGAAGAGAGACTGGCTGTAATACGAAGCCCTTTGAAGCGGGGCAATGAACATTATAAAAAGGAGGGGCCCTAAGATGGAGCCCTGGGGAACACCTGACTTAACATTATGTATGTCACTAAGGGATCCCTCGACTTTAACAATTTGCTTCCTATCCTGAATGAAGCTTCTTATCCAATTGACAACCTTGACTTGGATCCCAATGTCATGAAGTCTATTCAACAAAAGGCCATGATCTACTTTATCAAAGGCCTTGGCAAAGTCGAGATTAACTACATCAACTGATTCATGGCTCCTAGTCCCTCAATAACCTGGTCTATATATTCAGTGAATTGGGAACCGTGCTAAAATGTGCTCGGAACCCGTGCTTGCCAAAGGAAGGACTTCATGAATGTCAAGAAACTCAACAAGTTTGAGCTTCATGATCTTCTCAAACACCTTCGCAATATTTGAAGTCAGACAAATCGGCCTATAGTTACTGGGGAGCGACTTATCTCCCCCTTTAAAAATTTGAACAACGTGAGCTAACTTTAGTGAAGGGGGAAACTTGCCCTGATCCAAGATGCAACGCATTAAGTACGAGAAAATAGGAGCGAGAACCAGTGAGCAGCTCATCAGAAACTGAAATGTCATACCATCAGGACCAGGAGAGCTCGAAAGCCTCAAGTCACTGATTTTTGAAGGCCCAACAGGGTGTTTCTCATCTTCCTCTTAGAGCTTGCATAAGATAAAAAAGTCTTCGGATTCGACCTGACCTCCTGAACCACCTTACTCTAGTTTGTAACTGGTCATTTTCGATGAAGGCCTTAATCTTGATGATGATGATGTTTTATTTAGGGTCTCGGGATGACATTAAAGATAGATAAGTACAAAGCGGGAAAAAATAAAATAAAATAAAATAGAATGGATAGTAAAATGTATGAGATCCCTAGGTTGACCCATAAACCATGTGGTTTGTTTTCTTGGGCCACCTTGACTAGTAGAAACTCTGAGATGCGACAGTTCTTCAAATTGCGTTGGTCCGGTAACAATAGGCTTCCAACCTGGGATGTTCCCGTTCCTACGCCAAAGATCTCAAGCTTGACTTGGTTCACTAGGATGTCTGAGTTACTGAAAGAAAGGAATTAGGTACAGGAAAAGCAGTTATTTATGTTACAGTTGGTTATATAAGAGTTCGTGATTGTTTCCGTCAAATATTGGGTCCATCCCCGCAGGGAATTAGGTAGGCTTGTAATTTTAATGTCATTTGTTAAAATATAGTTGTTCCAACATGTTGGAAAAGAATACACAATATTAGTTTGACAAGACGTAAGTAGAACCGTATTGTGTTGCCTCGCATTTCTTTGTAAGCATGATTGTTGACAATGTCAGGCACCTTTTTATAAAAACAATTGTACATGAATCTTAATTGATTTACTCTGACTAAATCCTTGACTTTTAATATTCCCCATTTCTTAAATAGATCACTTGTGTGACACCGTGACTTTGCCCCCACTATCCGCCGGATGGAACGTTTCTGAAGAATGATGAGACTTTTAACTGCCGAGCTTGAGCCAAAAAATTCAGTCTCATATTCAAGCCGGCTCCTGATGAGCGCACTATAAAGTAACAATTTTAACTTAGTTGGAATGGCCTGTTTAGCCATGAAAAGGGTAAACATCACTTTTCTGACAATGTTTCTGACTAGACTTATATGATCCTTCCAATTCAACTGACTGTCTATGTTTAGTCCCAGGAATTTGACAGATTTCTCAACATTATTTGGGCCAACCTGCTGAACAGTAAGGCCATTACGTTCTAACCTAAAATCACTGATTACGTTTCGAGGACTAAAAACTAACATCCTGGTTTTATCTAAGTTCAACACTAGTTTGCTTACTTTCAGCCAACTTGCAAGGTTTTTAAGGCTATGACTGGCTTCAACTTTCATAACTTGTAGATTATTTCCAAAGTGTTGCAGGGTGGTGTCGTCCGCGAACATTGTTACTTTAGAATTAGTCGCGTTCGGTAGATCGTTGATGTAAATCAACAACAAATATGGACCTAAGGTGGTTCCTTGAGGCACTCCGCATGTGATGGTGGCAGACTTAGACAAATTATTATCAATGAGTACTTGCTGTTGTCTATTTTCTAAGTAATTCTCAACCCAGCGTAACACACTGCACTGTACACATAAGCACTGTAGCCGTATCTTTGCATTTTCTTGACCAGAATTTCGTGATTCACGGTGTCAAAAGCCTTTTTTAGGTCGATAAATATCCCAACAGAATATCTTAGACCGTCATGATCAGATATATTTTGCAAAAAGTTATGTATGGCATGAATAGTAGAATGTTTTGGCCTGAACCCAAATTGGACATTAGTTAGATGCCGTTCGGAAAAAAGGGGCAAATATTTGTAAATACACGACCTTTTCAAGGACTTTGGACAAGGACGACAGGATGCTAATGGGGCGATAGTTAGAGATATTTTCCTTGTCTCTGCTTTTAAAAAAGGGCAACACTTTGGCAGTTTTCCACTCGATGGGGATGTAGCCACTAATCAAAAAAATATTAATAAGGCGTGCTAAGGGGCTTGCAATTTCTACTTTGATAATTCTTAATATATTATTGGAAATTTCATCCAACCCGTAGCTGGACTTACACGACAGTTTTGTATTTTTTGTTTAAAACATCGAAGTGGGTTACTACATCAAAATAATACTGACGTGAACTACTGGGCTGAGGTAAATGATCTAAATAGTTTCTACTTTCATTATAAGTAGATATATTTCGTTCTTCAGAACTTCACCAATTGTCGAAAAATATTGTTTGAACGATGATGCTATACATTGTTCATTAGTTATCATAGTTTGTTCAATCTTAAATTTTAGAGGGAATTCGTTTTTTGTACGATTATATCCTAGTAGGGATTCCAATTCAAACGTCATCATAAGGTCACTAAACTTATTAGATTTTGAAGTATTTTTTGTAAAGTCAATGTTGAAGTCTCCACATAAAAATAATGATTTAGTTTTGCACTTCGTCAAAGAGTTTTCAAGCTCAGAAATTGCATTTTGCATGTTGGCATCAGGGGGCATGTACACCGAGAAAAAATATATACTTGTCTCTTTCAATTGCAATGAATTCGCAATCACCTGAGCCTAAGTAGAGGTCTTTTCTTCTTGTATATGTCAAAGAGGAATCAATTAGTATTCCAACTCCCCCTCCTCTACGACCAACACGTGTTTCAGATTCAAAGTTAAAATTATCAAAAGACAAGTAAGCACTATTGACTTGCCAGACCTCTTGTAAGGCAACAACCTTAGGTCTTTACTTCAAAAGAGAGTCCTCTAGATTTAATTTGTTTGCCATGATGGACCTAACATTGACGGAAACCAACCACTCACCTCCGACCAACTCATTGCAATAACCCAAGTCGTTCAAAAGGGATGCTTCGCTCAGACATCCCTGTTCCCATTTAAGCCTTCCATCCTGACGTGAAACGAGGGAAAAAACGAGATCTTCCACCCATGACTGGTCCTCTGCGTGCAAGCGATTGGTTCGGTTATAAACTTGCTAGAGAGACAAAGATAAACTATGAAAAGTTGATGAGTTAATCCGTGGAAAATGAACATGGCGATAATATATGTAAGGGTCATTTTTGCGTCTAATAACATGACATTTCACATAACTAAGTTCATCTAGGTTGGGCTATGCTCACACCCTTATGGGGATCATCGCGTTTAGCCCGTGACTCCGATCTAGTCAAACTTCGAGGTTCTTTCATCGGTTTTTCTTCTTTCTTCCTTTCTTCTTCTTGTACTCCTGATTCTTGAATTTCGCTTTCTTTTCCTTCCGTTTCTTGACATTGTTGCTCATCATTTCTTTGAGCTTTATTTCCTTTTATTTCGATTACGCCACTTCCTCCTCCGCCTTGTTCCTTTGTGATAGAGTTGTCACCTCCGGGGATGACCTCTTGTCTAATAAGGACCTTCTTTGATCGGTTATTCTTTGAGATGGTGATCCATTCGTCTTGATTTACACCTCTATGTGCCTCGACCGGTTGCCAGACCACTTCTGAGCCTTCATTTCGACCCGTAGACTCTTTAGTGCCCCCCGTTGTCTGACTCTCAGATTGTTGTTTTTGGTGTTAAAGGACAGTCATCCTTTAAATGACCCTCCTTGCGCCACCGAAAGCACTTTCGGATTTGGTCACGATGAGCGATCCAGATTTTCCTTTCCCCCACCATAATAAAATCTGGGATAGGAGCACTTGGGAGAATAAGAGCTCGCATGTGACCGTTTGGGATTCCACCGAGCCGAGCGTCGTGATGACTCTCCAATACTTTGTTCACAATGTTGGACTTGACTTCGGCAAAAGCTGCGGTAGCCTATTCCAGTTCGGCCACGGGTATTTCTCCGAAGATGTGGAGATACCTCAGCGGCAAATACCTTTGAGCTCCTCGAACGACACAACGCCACGACACTCCACCGGATGAACGGGTGAACCCGAATTGACCTCCATATCGACTTTTCACGTCTATATCTTCATGAGTACGAATCCTGGAGGTTGTAGATATTGGACCTCGGTTTGTCATGAGAGCCGCAATCTCAGACTTCCGGATCTTAAGATCCGTAAAAATAAAATCCGCCAACGCCGACCACGGCAGGAAGGTATTGGCACAATCACTGTAAAAAATAAACTATTACAGAGTAATGCCATTGGACGGCTTTATCCTGAATTGCAGCCTTTTTGCAGCATGGGCATAGTTTGATACCACAGATGAGTCAATTGGGGCTTCCAAGACGGTCACCCTGTCAACACTAGATGATATGGTTGACGAACCGAACGGATCGACAGGAGAAATGCGCGACATTTTTATGCACACGCCCCTAGCGGGGGGCACGCCAGATTAACTTCTTTTCGTGCCCTCCGGTTCTCCAGGACTGGTTGGAACTTTCCACGCAATTTTGTCACCCGGGGTGATCTCCAATGTATGAAAAACTCAATGAAAACGGAATGTCAATGAAATTACGTCCAACTTTTTAGGAGACTAGCCACAATTAATGGATTCGAAGTGATATAGAGCCTTTTTGCTAATTAGCAACTCTTTTTGAACAAAGTCTTCATATATTTTGGAATTTTTGTTCCTGTCCCACCTTTCGGAACACATTCAGATATTGCTAGACTGGAACAAACTTCCTAAAAAACTAATTTATCAACGGCCTCATCTATGGACGAGTCCTGTGTCAGAATGGAAACCAGGTCCAGTTCGTCTAACCTTTCTACAATCAGAGGTCAATGTTCGTTTTTTTGGCCGGTTTTACTCTGGAGCACGCTGGCTTTTGAGAAATGGTCGACCCCATTTCAAGAACATGATAATCTGACAGATTGCTAGGTGTCACATGGGCATACCGGATCAGATCAGGGTCATTAGACGAACATAACATAATTATTATTCATCAAGAAACAAATTAAATATCCGAATTTAGTTGAACCTATTATCAAATACTTTTCGTACCTGCTCTGAACACTCTACAATCCCAACAACTTCTTTAATCTCTCCCAATACTAGAGCTCTTTCATTCCCTCAATGTTCTTGGTAAAACACCTTTGAACTTGTTCTGTTCGACAGTTTGCAACCCTGCTGAACTCATTGGAGTCCGAATGGGCCGCACGGGAAGCCCAGGCCATATCTTGCCAAAAACAAAATGCCGAGACATATGAGAGTACTTTTTGAAATCAGGACATCGTGGGGCACAATTTCATTGCACAATTTCATTGCTGCTGACGAGACGAGTTCCGTGGCTGTTCATAAAAAATAAGATTAAGATTAAGTTGATGCTTTTGAAAATTTCATTTCTTCTGTCGGGAAACACGGCCTGGACCATCAAAAACGAAATACTTGTCAATTTTTGAGATTCGTGCATGACTTTTAATTTTTGTTATCTTCTGTCTTTAACACTATTTTGAAGTGCATCATGCTGTTTTTTTGCCCCTTAACTAACTGAAAAATTATGAGAAGTTGTGCAGATCACCAAACCAATCCCAGAATTGGCTTCAAAAGTCTTTTGAACTTAAAATCAACTACATTCACCCAAACTTGCAGTGTGCTAATGTCTACAGCACTGATTCTGGCTCACATTATTTAAAATGCCAAAAATATTTAGAAAATATTTAGAAAAGTTATTGATTTCAATTTCAAGGTTAAGTAATTACAGTGTCCTCATGATATTACATCTATCCACATTCGTGCTCATACAATAAAGCTTGAAGGCATTTTCACATTCCTTTATAAAAAAATACCAAGTAATGTTCCATTCCTTGAAAACAAACTAATTTCACCCTTTTTACCAATGGATTTCTTCAAGGAAAAAAATCACAATATGACAACCCCAGCGTTTTTTCTTCGGTAGTATTGTGAGGCCTTCTATGAGCCAAGCTCAGATTTACAAAAAGTGGTGGGTCAAATCCAAAGTCATAAGTTAGGCAGGAAGTTCAGAAAAGAAAACAGGCCCAAGAATGGGGGCAATTCTGCTCTACCTTTATTTTTCAGGATAACTTTCACTGAGGACTCCCATATCTATCCGAGTAAAAATTCCAGGATGGAATTCCTCATATTTTTAATGCCAGCAATTAATGTTGTAGATCTAAAGCTGAAACAAGTGAAAGCATATTTTGTCGTAACCATTCTTTAACAACAATAAAAAAATTAATCCCAATGCCGTTCAACAGGGAGCTAAATACGTCTTTTTAGAAGAGACAGTTCCAAAGAACCAGCCCTTTGAAAGGTAGATGGCAATGATTTCACAACTTATAACGTCAAGTTGAAATCGTCTATAACCAAAGGTTACTCACCTTGAAAATGGCTGCCTAAGTATAAACAGACTGAAATTTTCTTTTTCTCAGCAAGTCTGGTTTCAAAATTTCTTTAATGATACAAATTGACATTACGATACGACGTTTTTACGTCTTAACAAAAAGTTATAAAGTTACCCCGAGAGGGGGAAGGAGGCAGTTATTCAAAGCAACCTTCTTTTGGTGTTTAATCGAAATTTCCACAAGAGACGGTATATTTTGGGTATGAAGAAGATATTTCTCACACAAATACAAGTAAGCGTTACTGGTTATGGATTTCAAGCAATTGCCGAATTTTGTAAATTGTCAAGCTAATCTAACTCAATTATTTGAGTGTCAGTTTGAACGCTTGGTTGTTGCTGTTGAAGGATCGGCTGGAAAGAAGCTGAGGAAGAAGATGCTCTTTGGCGCATCAGTGGTAGCCCTGAAGATTGCATTGTTTCACAACCCACAGGCGACATAATGCCCTCGCTTTGTATGGTTTGAGCTAGATTCGAAAGGGGAACAGCTTCTCCTCCAGGATTGCGGAGAGTTGGGATCCTTATGTTAATTATTCCGGGACTAAATGACTGGGCAGATCCCGAAGTGGAACGTATAGAAGGTGAAGTGGTTCCCATCTCTGAAGGGCCCATTATTCGTGGAGCCAACTGGTTTGCTGATGAATCTGCCACGGGTTTCCTCTTTTTTGGGCTCTCATCGCTGTTTAAGAACTCCTTAATCCAAGGCCTTTTGGCCATAGGAGCCTTTCGAGCCTTAGGGGAAAACCTGATTGGAAAAGTGAAAGCTATTTCTATTTCCAAATGATGTGATGTATTTCAACTTACTTATAGTTTGGATGTTGAAGTTGGTGCAGGCTTTTAAGATGCTCAGATTCTTTATAATATTCACTTTTTTGCTCCGCTGAAAGTGACTTCCACTCGTCAGCCAAGAGTTTGGAAACGGTTGCTCCATCATATCTAAATCAGTTGATAGTGCCAATAATACATGCCCCTGACAATTGTCAATCTCATGAACTCACCCATTTGCAATCAAGTTCTTTCGGTGATCCTTGGCCCACAACATGAATGCATTCATGGGCCGAGAAATCTTTCCCTTTTTTAAGGTTTGCAGCCCCGTGACGTCGGAGTAAGGAGTAGCACCCATGGAGTTAGGCTCGAGACCGTTAAGCCAAGCCATATCACTTTGGCTCTAAAATATAAAATACAGATTAAGCTATAAGGAGTTCAATCCCCATCAAACGGATATTGAACGCATGGGGAATAAAATCGCAGCGGATGAAGAAGCTCTTAAGAAAGAGTAAAAATGCCTCAAAGAGGTAAATCTCTAATGTGCTTAAATCCGAGTCAAACACCTCTGAGAAAAAGGGTATGTAAACAGAAAGACAAAGATGCAATCAAGGCATCTCAGGGTTGCAGTTTTCCTACACCCTGACAGATATTTTTTGTTGGTAGTTCAATCATATCTTCAAGGGCAAAACGTGAACAAGGTAAAGTTTTTTCAACTGAGGGAGTCGTCTGTCTTCGTAAAGTTCTAGATTATTCCGCTTAGTTTCATATTCAATTTGTCTCGCTTCAAATTTGCCGTGTCTTTTCGAGCTTCTTTAGAGGTGCTCGTTGGCAGATGAAGCTGGAAGCTTCACATCAAGAGTAACTATGAATTGTTAACATATTCATTTTTCCTAAGATACCCTCCCTATCTCCTTCCGAGGAATTTAAGGTGGTCTATGGTTAGCCAATGTCGCTCAACATTGACCGGTTGAAAGTTTGGCTTTGTATTGGGCATTGGCAACGAACGGAAATAGGATCCGATGATAGAATTTGATGTGAAAACCATACTTTAAAAGATCGAATTTGACATAATCCCAGTGAGAAAGGCTTTATGCATGGTATTAAGTCAAGACCAAAGAAAAATGTGTTTTTTAATGCAAGTGGATCAAGGACTCCAATTCTATTGCAAACAAGAGCACCAATGGAAAAAGTGGGCTAATATAAGTGTCAGGGTGTGTATGTACCGTATATAAATTACCTATTTTTATTTATTCATTTTCTATCTTAGTGCAAAAGCACACTTTTTATCACCTCCATAATTGTCTGATGCTAAAACTCTAGAATATTTACCACATAAATAAGGAACTTTACATACATTTCCAGTAACGTACAATGGTTCAAAAACTTATCGAAATAAACATTAAACTATTTTCTAAAAAACATTACACCATATGTGATCTTTGTTCCAAGTATTACCAATCGTTAAGCCCAAGCCAACTATATTCATAGCTTCGGAGTACTTTTCCATAACGAAAACAATATGGTTTCTTACCTTGGCAGAATATGCCAGCTGTGGGATGGGAGGGGTTGTCTCTTTCACTTTCATGTAATCGATGGAAGTTGTTGGGGAGTGTCCCTGATCGATTGTAGAGCCTTTGGCATTTTTCTTGACATTGGAATCCTTATCATCTAGGTCTAGTTGTCGTATGGCGGATTTGACACTCATCAAGACACGTTTCTTCTCCTCTTTTGGTGCACCAATGAGAGCAGTTTTGAGCTTAGTGAAGACATCACGCCTTTCCAACTTCAACTTTGTCTTTGCCTTCTCTAATTCTTTTTCCTCAGCTGTGAGCATCTGTATTTCATCCATAGCTTTGGACAAGATCTGACTTTGAGATAATTGCTTGGTGGGTTTCATTCGACAAGTCTTGATGGCTAGTTCGTAGAAGAGCTTTGACAATTCAGCATGCTCAGATTTAGAGTTGAGCAGGTATGCCACGCCTTGAGATCCACTTGGGTTGATGAATGATGAAACACCCATAAGTTGTTCTTTCTTTCCATTAGGTTTGTTGGCAACCGGTGCATCCATTAACGACGACATTGGCTTAATGGCCAACATAGGTAGGGAACGGGCCACAGGTTTCCTTCTCTTTTTAAGTTCTTCATTCTTCAAATACTCCTTTACCCACAAGGCAGCATTTTCAATGGAACTACAAAACACAAAATGGTTTTCGAAGGTTGGATGTGGGAACGTGACCATGCCAGAGGGGCGTTTCCGACACGTTAGCTTTAAACTTTCAACATGTAACAAGATGATGTCTCCGGCCATGCTTTTTGACGAAGAGTTGTACACTATCTTGCCGAACTGAGAAGTAGGCAAGTTGGCATATGGAACTGTCTTTGCATTGAAGTTAGGGCCGATTGGATCCATTGAAGAATCTTCTTCTAAGGTAACTACCTCAGCCTCACTTCCCTTAGATACCAGCTTAGGGACTGGACCAGACACGGACACGTTCCGCTTCATTTCTCGTTGAACCTTGGTTTCCCCATATATGACAGCTTGATCGCTCATTGATGTGAGAAGCTCGTTGACCACCTGATTGTTTTCCTTTACCAATGCCTTCAAGTGATCCTTTGAGCTCAAAGAGTCAGAAATGACTTGAATGTCATCATCGTCATCTGGAGAGACATTGTCAGTCTTTTTTCTTTGTTGGGCGGGTTTTGTTATTCTCCCTGAAACTTCTTGAATCTCCTCATCATCATCCAGGTCAATCACTTCCTTTGGAGATTCGGATAGCTTTTGGACTGAGAATGGACCAACAAAAACGTGGGTGTCTAATCCTGGTACTGCATACACCCCAAAATGGCTGACTTCTTTTGAGACAGGAATCGGAATTCGAACGGTTGTGGACTCCTTTTTGGCCAGGGCTGCAGCCTGCTTCAAGACTGCTGTCTTCAGGGCTAAAGTTGTGTCAGGAATTTGTATTGAACCCGTATCTTTATCAATGCGAATGATGAACCAGTGTTGAGTGTTTGTTGTTGGGGGTAGTTTGATTTGCATGGTCTGAAGACCTGATCGTTCCAAGGTGATGAGGTTTTTGCCAAGGGCAAGCTTCTGAACCTCACAATCTCCATTAATGTTGGTAGGTATGGCACCTTCAACGGGTGATGATGCGACTTTCTTGTTAGAGCTTGACTCGGCTTCGGCATCAACTTTCCTGTCAATTGTCCCGGAAAATTCCCAAGCCAGTCCATTGTGGGTAAGTATTGCGTATTTGCTCCCTTCGCTTGGAACTGCTGGCCTTAAAATGCCTCTTACTTGTTGTGGGACTCTGATGTAGTGTTCCGGCGACATTTCCTTCAAATTGATGGCATCAATGACATAGGGCGAATCATTAGCTTTTGTGATGAATACAAGGGATCTGGTTACTCTCTCATAAAGGTAGAGCTTTATGGTAGCTTGATTAAATTCTTCCTTTAGCGTGCTCCACTTGACGTATTGAATGGCTCCTTTAGGTCGAGCTTCCAGATGTACACGATCAGAGTATTTCATATTTTCTGGTAGATTTTTACTACTTAATGGACCTAGGAGGTCCATTTTGGGCACCTTCTGCACAACTACTTTATGGGTGAGCTTGAGTCCATCACTTGGGGTAATTTGATAACCAAATGTTCTGGCCGAATGATCGCGAAGGTCATGTTGATGCGGATTGTTCTCCGAAAAGGTTTCCAGTTCCTCATTCAAAAGTATAGACTTTTGTTTTGGACCCTTGGGTTTGCTCACCATCTTTCTTACATTGACATCAGGTCCGTAATCTAGTGGGTCCTTATACTTTCCACATGGACAATTGTAATGACAATGAATCATACACCAATGCTTTACACTTGAGGGCAAAGAAAGCCTGGGTAGAAGAACAGTACAAGCCTGGATGGTTTCATTTTCCAAGTGCTCTTGAACTGTGCGAATAGCATCCTTATTTAGGACACTATAAACTCGAATATCAGGATCCTTCTCCACATGGATCAAATTCTTCCCACAATGGTCACTCAGAACTGTTTCCGCATCTTGATAACGAGATGGGATCTTTCGTTCCCTTTTGGTCCTTCCCGAACTTCCAAGTAGGACCACATCCTTGCCGCTGGAAATGACGGTATTATGAAACTTCCGCTCTTCAGCAGCCAAATGGCGTTGAGAGTTTGTCCGGAGGTTGGCAGCTCCTGCAGGAGAGATTCCGACTTTTTTGGAAGATGCATATGTGGCTGTGTCTTCGCTACATGTGCATCGAAACATACACTCCACTTTTCCACAATGTGAAGGCGGAATGGCTTTTCCAGAGATACAATCGCATATGCATCCAAATCGACACCAGAGCTTGTCACAATCTACTCTAATGCACACTTGGTCAGCTTGGTCAAACTCGTAGAAGTTAACACCTAGCGTCTTTAGGGCTCTCTTAACTTTGGTGAGTCGAGTCTTAGTCTTTTTCTCTCCGTTTTTGCTTGGAGTTCCCGATGGAGTTTGTGAACCTGACGTTGGCGTTTGGGAGCAGGTCTGGACGGTTTCCTCCTTTTCTTTGCAATAGCAGTTCTCGACATCACAGGCCTCGAACCCTGCAATTGGATTTTTCTTTCGCTCCTCAAATGCTCTTTTAAAAGCCTCACTAACAATAGCTTTGGTTTCGATGTCCAAGGGATTACTGCGAGGTATGGGAGGGTTGTCTTTCCATTGTAGATGGACAGGGCCTCGATTAGGGTCTTCATTCTCGTCGTCTTCTTCACTGAAATCAGATTGTTCTTGAGGTTTCACCGCACTCTCAGATGTTTTTTCGGCTGGTTGATTTTCCGTGATACATTGAGGTGAATTGGGGTTTGATTCCTCCGTTTTTACAACGGGATCTTGCTTGATGTCTGGTTTACGCTCCAATTCCATACTAGGATCCCATTTTGAGGGAATTTGGTCCACGGGTGGCTTAACCTCAGGAATATCGGCTGTTTCTTCTCCTTTGCTATCTTCCTCGTCGACAAAGAGCGATTGGTTGGTAATTACTTTTTCGTAAATCTTGTTGATTACATCTCGTCTGGTCATGGCAGCCTTCCGTTCTTCCTCCTCTCTTTGGCGTCTTTTCAGCTCCCGGACATCAATTCTTTCGGATACATCTAGGCTCTTGGAAACATTTGGAAGATCAACCATTGCTTTCAAGGCAAACTCAACATATTCAGAGTCCATGGTGAAGGCCTCTTCAAATCCATCAGATCTCTTCGGCTCCACGGTGGGTACTGAAGTGATGTTGAAATGTGGAGCATTGCCTCTGGAACCTCCTATGGCAAGGAGCCTTCCTTTTTCCTTTAGAAATATGCTTGGCTTGCCCAAGCGCACATTTCTACCCTTAAGCAACTTTACATTGGACGACATCACCGTGGTGGCATCTTTACACAAACTGGATAGAGGAACCAATCCACTTCGACGGGTGATGAAAACCACACTATCATAGAGCGGTTCGCGGATGTATTTGTCATGTGAAAGGGGTTTCAAGATATCCCGCGCATCCACTTCCTCAAAGTCGACACCGGATGGTTTGGGTTTCATCTTCGTTACGGACTTGTTAAAATTTGACCCTCGCCGCCCTGGGACACCTTTCGATCTAGGAGTCTGCCGCGGGTACATTTTCTCGACAGTAGCCATGCCATATTTTACGATGTCGCGCTCTAATGCCTCTCTCTTTTCTGATAAGGTCTTTGCTTTCTTCAACGGTGGACCCACAATGTTTGCAGTCTTCCGTTTGATTCCTAGTCCGGCCATGACTCCAATGGCCACTGATTCAGAATCAGGTAACGGCATGCCCGTTGTTCGTTCGGAGACATAATCGGCACTTATTGAATGTGGAACTTTATAGCTGATACAAAGTTTCGCATCGTTGTTAAGGAACTCATCCAAAGTGGAACTGGCACAAATAGCCTGAATAGAGTCTTTAGGTTTGGTTTCATGAGACCTGAAAGGTATATTCTTAGTTTTAAGGTAATTAAACACACCAACAGAGGCAACTCATGTGTTTAAGAGACTAAGGGCGGCTTTACACTAGGATGGAAAACCGAGATTGAATCCGGTTTGAGGATTGAACTAAGACTAGTGCTGGGGCGAGTTTTTGGTGTATGAATCTTTTTGTTCGACTTGATTACAGTGAAAGTCTGGAGTCCTCTGGTGGACTCAAGTCTTTTGTCGAACTCGCCCCAGCACTTGCCCTTGTTCAATCCTCAAACCGGATTTAATCTCGGTTTTCCATCCTAGTGTAAAGCCGCCCTAAGAGGGCAACAAGAATTGAGCGGCAAATACGGTTTTCCAAAGCCAATTTCAAAGACAAAAAAAGACTTTGGGATGCATTTTTTCAAGTGGTATGAATAAAAAGGACAAATAGAGGGCTTGTCTAGAGGGCTAGTCAGAGAAACGACACTCACGAGGTTTCTGAGATTTTTTTGCCTCCCTCGCGCTGCTTCGCGGCTGCCTGGTGCGTGCGATGGGGATCGGCTTTGAACACATTTAGTTACGTGATTCTCATAATGAAGTTCCGAATTCAGGGAGCCAGTGAGTTGATGGCTAGTTTGTCTGCTTTGGTTGAAACTGCGTAACGCAAGAGAAGTCGATCAGCCCGAAACCCTTCTACCAAAATGTGTTCAAAGCAAAGTCTCAAGTGACTTGGTTGGAGTGACTTTTCTCTGACAAGTCTTCTACTAGCCCTCTAGGGACAATGGAGAGACAGGATAAACGTTGATTTTGCGTCAGCATTTTACTACTGACAGCACAACTGTGTTATGTTTAACTTGTTGAACAGCTTAATAATCTGGTATTTCAATGAACTTTCAACATTGCGTCTCTCAGCTTTCAAAAGCAATCCACTGTTTTTTGATTTCCTGGTTTCCCAGAAGTGGGGAAAATGTTAGTAGAGATGCAAACTGTTTTGCTCAAAGAGAGTATAAAGAGTTTCATTAAAACCTATTGAGGTCTATCCTTTTGTGGTTTAGCCGCCTGCTAAAATTAGTTGCCAGAATAGGCGCTTTTAAGAGGAAATGTCTATACCCTGTTTCAATGTTCAATTGCAATCTTTGTTTGCATCCTGACATTTTTCATGCGATCTTAATTTACAATATTTGTCAATTCGGATTTTTTTGGTCGTTATGTTTTGTCAACAGCCAAATTCACTTTCATTTAGATTAGCGTTTTGAATTGTAGCTCACGATATGTTTACCATACTTTATGGACCTTGCTTTTGAAGTTTAGAGACAAGGTTAGCTCTGAACTGCCTTGCCAACACGGGGGAAAACATCAGTGTCTTTAAAAAGTTCGTATTCACAATGAGTGCTTAGTATTTGATTGAAACCCTAATAAGACATTTGTTTAATACATTCCATTCTTAGGAAACGACAAATTTAACTTCAGACGTGGATAAAGTGTCTCTTTAGTAAGGGAAACTTCGAGTCTCAAGTCTAGTGAACTAGGCTGTTACATTATTTTGGCAGTATTAATTTCCACACTTCATATCAATTCTATGATCTAAATGATGTTTCCATCATCGCTAAATAAAACTAAAAACTAACATAATTAACATCAAATCACGTCACATTCACCACTCATCAATCATGATTAAACCATGTGCGTGTTCTTGAATTTTGTTTGGCAGATCGACACAACAGCCAGACATGTTGAGGTTACAAATGGGACTCCAAATCATTAAACAGCAGCTGCCTTGCAAGCATTTTATCACCACCTACATTCATTTCCTATGTGCTTGTTAACACACACCTTGACGAGTTAGATGGCGCTACATGTATTAGCCGAGGCATCATCTCACAATGTCATAGTAAAGTGGTTAACTGTACACTCTAGGAAGAGTCGAAGTGCCCCTATTGCCTTTGCCCATACCAATCATGTCTTCTAAAGGTATTTAGCAGCGAATGTTTTTTTTACGGTTTAGCCCACTTTTTGACTTTGTTTCATGACAGCCAGGTAACATCGACTCCCATTAGATCTTAGCTAGGCTTGATTGGACTTACTATCAAATAATAAATAGGATCCAAAAAGAATACATCACTGATTATTGCTGAAGCAAGCTAGAAATAATTTTTGCTCTCTTCTTTTTAATTTTCGCCTTTTGAAGCAAAGAAAAAACAAAAAACTTGAAATAGCTGTATAGAGCAAAAGTGTTCACGGAGTGTTCCAGAGACCAAATTTGTCAATCACTAAATTTAGACACTTCATGGAGGAAAAAAAGCATTTTGATTCGTGCCTGGAGTAGAACAGAGTTTTAGAACTAAATTGTCAATTGACACGAAATTGGGTGTTCTTGCCAACCAATATTTGGACTTTGGACAAATAATAGACTTGTATTAATGCCCAATGTGCCAAAAACAGGGAAATTTCCAAAGAAAATTAGTTCTGAGTTTTTTTTGTTTCGTTCCAGTAAGTTAAAATGATGATCCATTCACATTTTCAAGGAGGATATTTCCACTCAAAATGTGTCCATATTCATTTGGTTGCAATGGAGGTCAACTGATCAAAAGAGAAATTATTTTTCCATTAAATCATGCTCAAGATACCAAATGTGATCTAAGACGTTTCACACGTTTTTATCAAAGGTACATAACGAAAAACACCAAATGAGCCATACAATTCAATTGCTTAGCAAAAGTAGTAATTTTGGGACGTCAATCCAACAATCCAAATTTAAAAATTTGTCGCTATTCTGGACAATTAGCATTCGATCCTTTCAGTTTCATTGTTTTAGCCTATCAGGTTTGGACAAGAAATTTAAAGAGCACCAATCTTAGTTACTTCACAATCCCCAATATTTGACAACTTGCCTTTACAATTTTGTTCAGAAGGGCAAACACCCTTTTTTCCTATTGAAACAAGATAAAATATTTTTTCGGACATGATGCAAGTAGTGATGGAATAATGTGTGTTGCATTTGTGCCTACTGGTCTGGTCTGGCCCCAACTTCTGTTTTAAAATTAGAGGCCCCCGCCCCCTGCCCGTAATTTATGTAACAAAAGCTTTTAGATCACTGGATAGACCTCGGGACCAGAAAAAAACCTATTTGATACAAACAGGGCCCCAAACTATTGCAAAATTGGACGATGTGAGGCTAGCTTCATTTGCCAGACAAGGATCCTTCCTCCGCACAAGCAATCACCAATGTCAATCTTAAAGGAAGAAATATCTCAACTAACCAATTGTTCAAACAAGCCGGCAACTTCAATTAAGACAAATTAAAATTTACACGGTTTAGGTTGGCATTGCACATTGTCTACACATTTGCTTAATCAAGCCAGGTCAGCTGTTTGTTTTCCATTCACATCAAAAGGAGAGTATCCTAAAGTGCTTACACTACTAAACTGTTTCAACTGATTTATCTGGTTAGACAACTTATGTTAAGCCGGAAATAATATTGACACCGTCTCCAACACTAGCACGATCAAATGAATCACGAAAAAACAACGTGGTCCAATATATTTACAACAGCACTTACGTATTTTGAGCCGGCTCCTGTTCCTTCACTGCATCCTCCTTGTCAGCCATTTTCTTTGTCCTTTGCGGGAAGTCACTCCTATGGTTTTTTGGCTTTCGCTCGGATCGGAATTTAGGGGCTTTTTCCGCTTCGATTGATCAAGGTGACCAATATATTTTGCGTCTCACGCAACCTTTTCGAATGAACCTTCTTTACCCTTTTTATAGTTCAATAAACCTGACACAAGATTGCTTGACTTTTTCCTTTTTGATATTCAGAAAAATTAATGGAATTGGTAGAAAAACCAGGCGCTGATTTGATGTGCACCGGGAGATTTTCAGAGTCCTTCCTATACTCGAATGTCCTTTAGTGCACTACATTGATAATCAAGGGGCTGCTGTGTCAAATTAGAAATTATTTTAGCAAGGTATGTACTCGAACCGTACGTTTTTGTTGCAGTCTGCTGCTGAAGGTGATATTGAGTATTCTCTTGAAGGGATAGGATCAAACCACGTTACGGGTTGGAGAAAATATAATCTATCACCCTGAATATATCAGACTTGCCAAATCTTTTAACTTAGACCAGTTTTTCACTGCTTTCTTATGTAACTTGCTTCCTCACCAGATGTTTTTTCTCACAATTTTATGTGACCTGGTTACAGAGCATCGGAACAGTGTGTTTGAAACGAGTATATTCTCCATGTTGCAAACGTTCGCTCCCACTAATCTCAGCCCAACCACCCATGCCCCATGCAAATCTAGGTCCCAATCCCAATCGTTTCCAATCTGGCTCCTCATTTCTCCCCAAATAGGGCTATGGGCCACCCCAAGATCGAATTATCCCTTTCTGACCCTTTGCCATTGGACATTTCACCATGGGATTAGGCTTGTGCCCGGCGATCATTGAAAAGAAAGTAAAGATGAGTGATAGGGGTTTCGTTGAGGTTTTCTACTTGAGCTCAACCGGCAAACATTCTGGGCTACCTTCGTTGATCATGGAATTTGGCTTTGAGCCGTATAAAAGTGGACGCTGCGACGCCAATATTCCGATGCGATGGCGGACCAATGACAATAAAATCATAACAAATCCCTGATGGGGCAGGACAGCTTGTGTCACCTTGAGAGGCGTCAAGCTTCCGAATTTTTCGGACACTGGCCTGACCAGTAAGAGGCTCAGTTTCACATATGAAGTATGTCCAAGAATTATGGGCAAGCTGAGCTGAGGCAGGCACAGTATCGTTTGAAGAATTAGGTGAAGATGTCATTGGTTTGGTGGCGAGAAGACCGGATCAGGCAAAGTTGGGAGGTCAAGGGTGTAGGCAGTAGCAAAAAAATGGGATGTTGTTGGTCCGAACAAACTGGCGAAGCATGGAAAAAGGGAGGTCTATGGGACATGCATCTGTTCCTGGCTTTGGTCTTGGCTTCTTGGAATATTGTTGATTTGACGTGCTGCTAGTGCTAAGAATGCTAGGTGAATAATGTCAAACTGACGTGATCAGAATTATGCACTTTCCATGGCATTACGGTTAATATAGAAAAAGGTGGAAGGTTGACGATCTTGATGAAAAACCAAAGCCTTCATCTGGATAGCGTTGAATAGAAGGCTCTTATCATGACAGTGGCCATGGACGACGGCATCGAAAACATTTTAAAATCTCACAGTCGAATCCGCCAAGCGAACTAGGTCGACAAAATACATTGAATGGTCGACTTGCTACTACGAATGTTTGCTCTTGGTCAATGCTTTGTGCTCGGACCACGTGAATCCATTTTGAAAGCCGCGACAGCTGACACTATTCTTCAGTCGCGTTTGAACAGTTCGTCGTTCCTCTTCTGGGCATCACGTTTCCACAGTTTGCACAGTTTCCGCAGTTGGGCTCGGGGCTTGCTTGAACGTTGTGCGTGAGACTTGGCCGTGAAGCATTTAGGGCCGTGATTTGAACCTCCGATCGATCCTACTAGACACCATGTTGGCACGAGGATCCCGCCTGATTTTGGGCGCCCAGCCCAGCTTGAGCTCGGTTTCGAGCCATTGGTTCCACTCCGTAAGGGCCTCAGCCCAAACCCAGGTATGACGAGGATGGCGACAGGCAGGAAGCCTTATCAAGGAATAAAGGCCAAAACAATGGAGGATGGGTCGGGGTTAGAGGGCCAATGTGTGTCTCCACCGAATCAATGGCGGTGCTAGATTTTAAATGTCTGGCCAAATGTTATATAATCGTCCGACCGAGCCTTTTAGGGTGATAAATATCGTGTTAGGTCAAGTTTAATCATGTAGCACCGCCAACTAGATGAACTAGACGAACGAAGAATACCGTCCATGGCCATTGCCACCCGAACTTGTCCGATCAGTGGGAATGAATCCTTAATTCGACTGAATTAGTCCGGATGGAACTGCTGAAGTAATGGCTGGAATCTGAATATTCTTCGAAAGGGGCTTGCATTAAGTTTTTCACTACCGAAAAGATCCAGTATCATGATTAATATTCCCCAATCTCAGGAGCCTAATTGTGAGTAGTAATAACTATTAATCTACATAGATGAGAGCAGCGTGAAAGCCTCTTTCTAACCAAGCACAATGGCTGGAAATACTGGAGTTGAATTCGGAGAAAAGGGATTGTTGAGCCATTATTGGTTGGGCCGATTCGATCAACATTGGGAACCACTCCGACCGTCATTTGATCGTCGGATCAAGAAAAATATACATCATTGACCTACCTCGTTCAGAATCAAATTAGTTTCTGCTCTTTCTGGACTCGACTCCCAATTTAGGACAAATACAATATTTCTACCTAAACGATCCTTCTTCTAGGCCAGACGTAAAAACGTTACCCCTTAACATGTCAATGGCGTATCCAAGGCTTCAGCGATATAATTCATGAACTCAAAGAAAACGAAGCCCCAAGCGTGATCTGGTATTTTCTCATCTCTCATTAGATTCCGAGTTTGGCTGCCGCTCAAAGCTTGTCGTCCAAGTACAATCTGGAAGCCCGCCGAGCCAAATCCTCGGGCGTGACGGGTCATGTCATTGGCATTGACTTGGGCACCACCAACTCGTGCGTGGCTGTTATGGAAGGCAAGCAGGCCAAGGTCATCGAGAACGCCGAGGGAGCCCGTACCACGCCCTCAGTGGTGGCTTTCACGCCAGGTAAATTCCGCCTCAACCCCTGGCCTTATTGGAAACGAGCTATCATGATGACATATTTTTCGTCACCTGAAGTGGCCAGAGACACTCTGGCCGTCAATGTGGATGTTTTTGACTGACAAGCACCTCTTTTTCAGAGCCTGCCGATGCCATTTATGGTGATGGTCTTGGCTCGAACTAATGAATGTGATGCCTCTTTTGTTTCAGAGGGCGAACGATTGGCGGGCATGCCGGCCAAACGTCAGGCCGTGACCAACTCGGCCAACACCTTTTACGCCACGAAACGGTTGATCGGGCGACGATTCGACGACGCCGAGGTCAAGAAAGACATGTAAGTTCCTCAAAGCCCTGGAGTGTGAACGGACGGATATGTTTATTTTCATCAGTCATTGAGCGGCTGAAATATTTCCAAAAGCAATGAGATACGGGTTCAATAAGATTTTCACAAACCTTGTGAAGGTATTGTGGATGATTCTGAGGAAACCAATACGTACCCAGGATATTGTTTACCAAGCCAAAGTTGCCGGCTGTACCGTACATCCGCCGTATTGTGGATGATTCTGAGGAAACCAATACGTACCCAGGATATTGTTTACCAAGCCAAAGTTGCCGGTTTTCTTTGTGACGTTAGGGTACATTTATTCATGAGATGGGTGATTTCATTTTCCATTCAACAGGAAAATGGTGTCCTACAAGATCGTCAAAGCTTCGAACGGAGATGCTTGGCTTTCGAGTACGGACGGGAAGGTGTACTCGCCTAGTCAGATCGGAGCTTTCGTCCTGACCAAAATGAAGGAAACTGCCGATTCCTACTTGGGCACCAATGTCAAGAACGCCGTGGTCACCGTTCCTGCCTACTTCAATGACTCCCAAAGACAAGCCACCAAGGATGCCGGTCAGATCTCGGGCTTGAACGTGCTCCGTGTCATCAACGAGCCCACTGCCGCTGCTTTGGCTTACGGTATGGACAAGTCCGAGGACAAGGTCATTGCCGTGTTCGACTTAGGCGGGGGTACCTTCGACATCTCCATCCTGGAGATCCAGAAGGGCGTGTTCGAGGTCAAGTCCACCAATGGCAACACGTTCTTGGGAGGCGAGGATTTCGACAATGCTCTCTTGCAATATCTCGTGTCAGAGTTCAAGAAGGATCAGGGAATTGACTTGGGCAAGGATGGCATGGCCTTGCAACGCGTCCGAGAGGCTGCCGAAAAAGCCAAGGTCGAACTCTCCTCAGCCCTTCAAACCGACATCAATTTGCCTTATCTGACCATGGACCAATCCGGACCCAAGCACATGAACATGAAGGTGAATCTTCTAAAATTGGCTACATGTGATAGATAGCTGGGCTAGGTTCAGTGAGTGGTCGTCTCTCCCAAAGGCACCTAGAGCTCATTTATCCAGAGATCTTGGGTGTAACCAAGGAGAGGCAGAGCAAAGCTTTCCTTGGACTGCATTGTAAGAAGTTAGAAACAAATCTTTCTGAATTCGAAAACTAGGCCGAGGAAAACATTTCATCAACATCCGCCTGAGACTATCAACACTATATGCTCGATTAAAATCATGTTCTAACTGTTTCCTTCAAATTCCAGCTGTCCCGTTCCAAATTCGAATCCATCGTTCAAGATCTGATCAAGAAAACCATCGAACCGTGCAACAAGGCCATGAAGGACGCCGAGGTGTCCAAGTCCGATATCGGAGATGTCATTTTGGTCGGAGGTATGTCTCGTATGCCCAAGGTCCAGGAGACCTGTCAAACCATCTTTGGCCGCAATCCCTCCAAGGCCGTGAATCCCGACGAAGCCGTGGCCATGGGAGCCGCCATTCAAGGCGGTGTCTTGGCTGGTGACGTGACCGACGTCCTTCTTTTGGACGTTACGCCCCTCTCCTTGGGTATCGAGACTTTGGGCGGGGTGTTCACCAAGCTCATCAACCGAAACACGACCATTCCCACCAAGAAGAGCCAAGTGTTCTCCACGGCTGCCGACGGTCAAACACAAGTCGAGATCAAGGTGTTCCAAGGCGAGCGCGAAATGGCATTGGACAACAAGCTCTTGGGACAATTCCAATTGGTGGGCATTCCACCCGCCCCGCGGGGCGTGCCCCAAGTGGAGGTCACTTTCGATATCGATGCCAATGGGATCGTGAATGTCCACGCCCGAGACAAGGGCACCGGCAAGGAGCAACAGATCGTGATTCAATCCAGTGGCGGCCTGTCCAAGGACGAAATCGAGAACATGGTGCGCGATGCCGAGGCTCATGCTGATGCTGACAAGGTCAAGAAGGAAAGGATTGAGGCTGTGAATCAGGCTGAAGGTATCCTTCACGACACTGAGACCAAGATGGACGAGTATAAGGACCAATTGGATGCGGAAGAGGTCAGCAAGATGAAGGAGAAGATCCAAGAGGTGCGGGATATCTTGGTCAAGAAGGACGAGATGGAGCCCGAGGAGATCAAGAAGTCCGTGAACGACCTCCAACAATCGTCGTTGAAATTATTCGAAATGGCTTACAAGAAGATGTCCAATGAGCGCAATCAAGACTCATCGTCGTCGTCGTCATCGTCCTCAGAGAGCTCATCCTCCACTGAAGGTTCGGAGGAGAAGAAAGATGAAGGAAAGAAAGAGGATAAACAATAAGAATGACAAAGGCCCCCCAAAACCGCCTTTTCTGAACTCTGTGCAAAATTCATTCTTGACTAGAAACCAACGTCCCCTTGTCCTTTTTTCCCCCACAAGCTCATCTGCCTCGAGAGTCTCATTTGACGCATTTGTTTTCGTCCCCGATCTAAACGAGCTTATTCCTTCGTCTCCAAGTGAAAGACACAAGTTTCATTTTCTGTCCGTCAAACACTTGGCCCAAGGAATGTCTGTTCTAGGACCTGCCCCGCTAACCGTCTCTCGTCATTTTTTATGTATGATAAATCATCTTTAGTAGCCAGTTCAATTGTATTGCGTCTGCTAAAAAGTGCTGAAATACAATTTCAAGTCTAAACTCGGCCATAAAACCTCATTCACAATTATCTACACTGGACGGAAAGTCGTTGTTTTGAAATGTGTCCCCTTATACAGCTCATATTGTTGTTGTTGTTGTTGGTAAGGTTTACGGGATTTTAACCGACGCTGGGAATAATTTTACCCCCAAGTCATGTCATGTGTTATAGAAGAGTTGGTCCAGTCACGAATTTGAATTTGTCGCTCAATGATTGAAGGGCACCCACTGTAAAGGCAGTATGAGAATGATAAATGATAGGGACCCAAGGATTGATCCCTGGGGCACCCCCCCCCCAAGCTACGTTTTGGTTGTGCCCCCATAATCCGTCTACCTTGACGTTTTGGGTGCGACCAGTTAAAATTCTCTGAGCCACACCCGAATATTCCCCCTTTTTGCTATGCCAGTTAGATAATTGATCAATAGATCAAGGTCTACTTTGTCTAACGCTTCAGCGAAGACCAGATATACGAAGACCGCTACGCCGTCGCAATGCTGAAGGTGCTAAAATGAGTTCGGAGCCCAAGCTGCTTGTCAGAGGCCAGTTTTTCAAACAGTCGCATCGCTGAGTTAAGGCTTGGACAATACCCAGAATTAGTATTTGCACAGCGCTTTGGCGAGTGTATTTTCATACAGGTTAACGTCCAAGCGCCTAGTTCCCAGTAGTTTAGTCTCTAGTTCCGAGGTAAGAGCTTTAACAAATTGGCCTC